>NC_061864.1:62809930-63109930 GCF_907164915.1 Impatiens glandulifera
TACCGTTTGACAGTTGACATGCTCGAACTCAGGACTTCTCAAAGAGACGGGGATATCCACATTTTTTGTTTTATTCTATAAGTTTTGAGTACGAGTAATTCAATGAGATTCGACTATTAATATATAACCATATATATTTCATATTTTAGAAAAACCAAACTGAATATAAGAAATAACATGAAATTGATACAATAACTATTTCAGAACATGCTGGACACATAAAAGGTCCATAATTAAAATGCAGCAATTGGAAGCTCTATAATTAATTGTTAATTATAGAAAACTGGTGTATAAGATTTCTAAAGGGTCACATTGAATTTAAAGTGTCACATGGGAAGGGCTTATATTTGAAGTATTGTTGAACACGTCTCCTACTATTTATTTTGTCGATATTCATGTTAACATAAATACAAGTTTTACAGGAATTTTTTGGTATGTTTGGCTTAAAGGATTACTCAATGGTGGGGAGTCCTCATTTATGAAATATGGGATTGGCATGTGAAGGCATATTGAGAAACAAAGTTTTGGAGGAATTGAATGAACACTTTATGCTCAAAATCAAGTTATTTGCTAATTAATAGTAATACTCTATAGATGAAATTCTTGGTGTTCTGATGGTTTTGGGTTTGATAAATAAGAATAATTCATTCGAAGAGTTGGGACGTGGTCCTCGATTATTTTTTCTTGTTCATTGACAAAGATTTGTGTGCCAGAAATTTGTACTTGAAGAATATTTTTCTTCTTATTGGTGACTTGTCCAAAGTTGTTTCTTTTAACTTTGGGTTGGATTTGAGTTTGTTTGACTTTTATCTTGCGAAGGTTTGGGATTTGATTGTATTTTGTGAAGGTTTTGTTTTGTGCTCTAAAATGGTTACACATGCATGGTTGCTTCATTACATATTTACATGGTTTGAAATTGGTTTATGATTCTTGATTATGATAAGAGTTGTGTTTTGAATTTGATGCTTCCCTTGTTTTGCTTAAATAAAATTCATTAAACAAACTCTACACTATCATAGAACTGTATAACAAATTGATTGGTTTTCTCTATTATATCTTAGATATTTTTTTTATCCATTTGGGTTTATATATATAAATGTATTTTGTTCTAAAAAAGATTTGTTTAGAACTGTTAAAATTATAATTTTAAATACTAAATGTTTGTTGGGTAATTATGAAAATAGAATTAAAATTGAAATTGAGATTGAGTGTTGTAATTTTAACTTTTAAGTATAGAATATTTAAGATTAATAATTGAAATTAAAATTAAAATTTTAATAGAATTCAAATTAATATATTTTTATATTTCTCAATACTACTCTTTTTAGTTTGGAACTATAATTCATATATTATTTTTTATATGTTTTCAAAATAAAATATCTTATTATTTTATCACTTACACCATTAATGTGTTAAACCGATATATATTTTTTAATTTAATAAATTAATGACGAACCAATATTTTATTTTTTTAAATCAAGGAAATTAATATTTCGAATTGATATTTTATTTTAATTTAGAAAAATAACATTTGGAATAAATATTTTTTTTTCTTAATGAAAATCGAACTCTAAAATAACTCTTACACTTAGTTATATTTTAATAAATTGTGTCAAATTAATATCTTATTAATATAGATAATATATATTTAAAGTTTACATTCTTTTTCAAACATAAAAATTAAATTATAATTTAATATCAATTATTAGAATTTAAATTACCATTCTAATACGAATTACAATAGTCCAAATACATACCTAACTAAATTTATGAATTCTAAACCAACTCTCCTTCAAATTTTAAAAAACATATCAATGATCAATAAGTTGTTAACTCTATAACTTTAAGAATTATTCCCCCACTAATGTTCATATTTACATTTACAAAACACATATTTTACATCAATAAGAGATTAAAGATTACTCCTTCAATTTTTATTTTAAACGTTTTAAGTTAGAGCAAAAATTATTCTAACTTTCAACCTTTAAAAAAAATTGAGTTGGACTTAAAAAATAAAAGATAAAAGATATAGATAAAATGAGTTAATAAATATGGGTTTTGCAGAAGTAAAAAATAAATTAAATTATTTTTTTTTTGTATGAAATTAGAAGATCATGTCAAACTTTTATTGAAAAAAATTAAAATTTGTGATGACTTAAAGCTATCTGAACCCTTAATAGATTTGTCCTGAATTTTATTTATTTATAAGAATAATTAAAAATAATAATTAATATTTTTAATTTTATAAGACTTAATTTTATTATAATTATATTACTCTCATTTTTATTATACACATGTCATTTATAATAAAAAAATGTTAAATATATTATTTATTTTTTAAAATGTCACTAAAATTAAAATATATAAAAATACAGTACAGTTAATTATTGGGTTAGATATTAAATATCAATGTTAATTTTTTTTTATCATTTCAAGTATCATGTACTTTCTATAAATTAAGTGGTGCTCTTCTTAACACTTTTTTTTTTTAATTTTAACACCTTTGAACTTTTAAATTTATGAAATCTCAAAATATATATATATATATATATATATATATATATATATATATAATAATAATAATAATAATAAAGCTTAAAGTTAACCGACACCATATTCATGAAATCGGATTTGCTGTCCCAAGATAATGTCCCATTAAATAAAATAAACAAGAGATTTTTTTGTATTTTATAATCATAAAATGGTTTAGCCTAGCTTTTAGGGTAAAAATTTAAGTATATCTTCTAGTCATGAATTCCAACCTCACCAAAACTTAATTTTTTATCATTTTTTTAGCGATCAAAATTCGCGTTTTTTTTAGGCTGGGGCAGTCCAAAAGTCAGGGCCGACTCTAGTTATCAGAATGCATAAATTATATAAGTTTTTAGTGTTTGATTGAAAATATAAAATATGTATAAATTATATAGGTTTTATTATTAGAAGGTATAAATTATATAAGTTTTTAGCGCTTGTTTTTTTTTTATTATTTTGCTTACATGAAAGATAAATACGTAAAAATGTTTTTACATAAATATGTTAAGTGGTTTTACATAAATATTTATATATATATATATATATAATATATATAATTATATAAAATATAAAATAATTTAAATATTTTTTAAAATATCTTACAAATAAATTTTAAAATATTTTATTTTACAAATTTATTTAAATATATTACATAAATTTTTGAACATGTTGTTATATATATATATATATATATATATATATATATATATATATATATATATAATATTTAATTATATAAAATATAAATAATTAAAATAAATTCATTTAAATATCTTACAAATAAATTTTAAAATATTTTGTTTTACAAATTTATTTAAATATCTTACACAATTATTTTTTTATTGTGCTTATATATATAATATTTAATATATAATTATATAAATTATAAAATAATTCTTATAAATTAATTTAAATATATCACAAATAACTTTATAAATATATTATTATATATATTTATATAATATACAATTATATACATAGTAAAATAATTAATATATTTTATTTTATATTGTTTTTGTAGGTTTTGGTTTTACATGAATGAGTAAGTTGATTTATATGCAAATTAAAGGCATTAGTGAGTAGTGGAGTGAAGTGAAGCAAAGTTCATCGAATAGCGCTTCCTGATATGAGATACTTCTTTCCTTCTTTTGTGATGTGCTTCTCAAACTTGATTTTACATGAATCAAGTGGACCCATAATTATATCCGGGTTCGGGTCTCTCTTCATTTCAACACAAAATTTAATTTTAATAAAATAACAATGTTGCATTATGATTGGTCTGAAATAGGGAATAGAGAATTCGGTAGCAAAAGATCTAATCTGATTTTTCTTAAGTGATTCAAAGTACAAAATATATATATATATATACATATATATATATTGTGTGAGTTATATATTTATTAACATGTATTAAGTAATTCATCTATTTAATTATGTTTATTCTTAATTTATTATTTGAGCTGCATATTGAAGTTATGGTAGGGAAGTGAATTGCAGATAAGAAATATATATTCTTCTTCTTGTTCAGTTGTATTTTTATTAACATGTGTTAAGTGAATTCATTTATGTTAATTTTTCCTTTACTTAAGTTATTTTTTTAATCACATCTTCAAACTATTCATATATTATGTTGTTAACAATATGACAATGTAATTCTATCAATTGAACATGGTAAAATATATGAAAACAACATTTAAAAAATTATATATATAATTAAATAATCACAAATAGTACAATTTTAAAATTATTTTAAAAAATTAAATGGTGGAGTGATAAATATATGGTGCAAATTTAGGGAATTATGTGTACATAAATTTGTAAGAATGTGAGAGACTTGTCAATAAAGATGAATTGAAACTATGGAGTCCAAATAATTGAAAAGATTCAAATATTAGAATACATATAAGTATTGAACTAATATTATGTTTTGTTTAAAAAGGAGCACTTTTTTCATTTAAACAATTTTAATTGAATGATAATTATATTTAAATAATTTTTCTATTGTATTAAAGATAATATTTAAAATCAATTATAAGTGATCGTGGAAATCTTTAGAAATATTATAAGAAAAAGATAATTTTTGTGTAGGTTTACATGAAAATTAACTTTATATTTATAGGAGTAATATTAATCGCAAAAAATACTTATAATCATTATCGTAGAAGAAGACAATAAACATAGGAATATGTGATTATTAATTTTGACGATACACATTCCAACACTTCCCCTCAAGCTTGATTGTAGATGATCAACAAGTCAAGCTTGTGACATAAGTCACAGAAGATAGGTCTAAAAATCAGTTTAGTTAAGATGCTAGTTACTTGACTTTGAGACGAAATGTATTGCATAAAGATAGTATGATCTTCCAGTTTTTCACTAATAAAGAGACGATCGATCTCAATATGTTTTGTTCTATCATGATGAACTAGGTCTCTTGACATTGTCAAAGTATAGTTTGATTGTCACAGAACATGCGGATGGGCCATGTGAGTTTAACTTGAGATTTTCGAATAATCTTTTAATCCACAACACTTCACACACTCTATGAGTTAATGAGCGCAATTCAACATCACCACTATTGCGATCCACAACAAGTTATAGATTGTTTCTTACTGCGCCAAGTAACAAAGTTGCCCCAAACGTAGGTACACATACCTGAAGTTGATCTCATGTCTGAAATCGATCCTACCCAATCAACATCGATGAATACTGTTATATCTTGACTAGAGTTTTTCTAGAAAAATAAACAAGTTCTTAGAGCAGTTTTGAGATAGAGAAAAATTCTCATGACTGCCTCCATGTAAGTGATTGATGGGTTGTTCATAAATTGACTTACTATGCTCACTATGAATCCTATGTTAGACCGCGTATGTGTAAGATATATGAGCTTCTTATCTAGACACTGATTTTCCATTTATCTACTAGTGCATCGGAGGTTCGAACACTCAATTTCACATTTTGATCAATTGGAACATCCGCTAGTTTGCAACCAAGTATTCTAATTTCTTTGAGTAAGTTTAGGGTATACTTCCTTGGGTTACTGAGATTCAGTGTTGGAGCGTTCCAGAACCCCTTGGTCATTGACCTCAAACTCAGATGATAAGGGTATCTTGAAATTCTGAATTTCATCAATTTCATTACCAGTGAACATTATGTCATCCACATAAACACTCAATATAATACATTTCCCGTCCTTAGAATATTTTGTGAATATAGTGTGATTTGTATAGTTTGGTAAGAAACCATGAAATGTAAAAAAAAATGCAAGAACTTTCCAATCCAGGTATGTGGGGATTGCTTAAATCAGTACAAAGACTTTTTAAGTTTAAAAACTTTATCGGTGTTGGTTTCTTAACCGAATCCATGTGGTACATCCATGTACACTTCTTTCTCAAGGTCTCCATTCAGAAATGCATTCTTTAAGTCTAGTTGATGTAGTGGATACTCGAGATTTGTTACAAGAGATAAGAGTATGCACAATATTAATTTTAGCAACATGTGCGGAAGTCTCTCCATAATCAACTCCATAGGCATGTGTATATCCTTTAGC
This sequence comes from Impatiens glandulifera, assembly GCF_907164915.1. Lineage (NCBI taxonomy): Eukaryota > Viridiplantae > Streptophyta > Magnoliopsida > Ericales > Balsaminaceae > Impatiens > Impatiens glandulifera. The sequence goes on from NC_061864.1 coordinate 62,816,013, forward strand.
CACTAAACATGCCTTGAATCTCTTCACTAACCCATCGATGTTATATTTAACACTAAACAACCATCTGCACCCCACTATTTTCTTCCTTTGAGGAAGTTTCACCATCTCCCATGTTTCATTTTCCTCGAGAGCTTGGATCTTATTACATGTAGCTACCTTCAAATCCGGGCTTGTAAGAGACTCACTAATACTTTGAAGAATTTATATATGGTATGTTTGGTAATGAAGGTTCAATAAGAGTTGAAGAGCTTTCCATAATACACATAATATTTCATGTGACACCGTCTGCAATATCTATATAACTTTCTCAACGCAGTAGGAACATTTAGGTTAGTAATTTTAGAAGCAGTATTGGGAGAGTGTAGGATGTTACCTACATCAATCGAGTTAGGACCAAAACTAGAGGGTTCTTCCTACATGTGTGAGCTAGAGGCGATGTTTTCTAATGGTGTAGGAGTTGGTGTCTAGGTGGTGAGACCGGGTGACTCTATATTGGGTTGGTTTTTCCGTGTAAATATCAACACCCATTGTTTGGTTCCATGGTTGGCATTCTTGTATTGGCTCCCCCTGAATGACAACTAAGTAGAATGAAGATGTCTCATAAAATTTTACATCCTTGAAAACGAAGACCATTTGAAGCTAGGGAGAGTAACATGTATATCCCTCTTATTAGTTGAGTACCCTAGTATATATTTTGGGTCTAGTTTACTTTGGTCATAGAGGTGGACAATATATGTACGACTAAAGATTCACATTTTTAAATTAGAGACGAGGTGTGTAGTAGGGAACTTGAGTTGTAAGACTTGACATGGGGTTTGGAATGAGAGAACTCGAGATGGAATTCGGTTGATGAGATATGTGATAGTGAGGACAGTTTACTCCTAAAACTGTTTAGGAACGTTGGAGGCGAATATTATGGACCTAGCAACCTCAAGTAAATGTCTATTTTCCTTTTAGCGATGTCATTTTGTTGAGGTGTTTTCACACAAGAACTAGTATGAATAATACCATGAGAGTTAAAATAATCACCAAGTTGGTTGTTAAAAAACTCTCATGCATCATCTAAATAAAATACTTGAATGCTGACTTGAAATTGATTATTTACATTGTGTGAAAACACTTACAAATTTGGTTAGTTTCTGATTTTTTCCTCATTAGGAAAACCCTACTTAAGCGTGGGTGGTCATCAACAAACAACAAGAATCATTTAACACCATTGATATTTGACACCCTAGATGCTCCCTATATTTCACTATGGATTATGGAAAAAAGATGAGATGTCTTGTAAGGTTTTGAAGAATAATGACTATGAGTATGTTTATATATTTAACAAATATCACACTTAAACGAGCTAACATTTTTATTCTCAAACAATTCGGTAAACATCTATCTAATATATAAAACGTTTGGATGACCTAATTAATAGTGTTGTTACATGATTTCACTATCATTATTTGAATGGAAACAATAAGTCTTGCTCGGAGAGGCAGTAGAGAACAAGGTGGGAAAGAGGGAGGTTATTTTTGGCTGAAAAAGGTAAAGACCCCTCGTGGATCTCAACACATCCAATTGTCCTCCTCGATCCTAGGTCCTGAAAACAACAAAATTTAGCATTGAACACAGTTAGGCAATTCATATCCGCATTAATTTTCCACACAGAAAATAGGTTACAAGAGAGTTATGGGATATACAAAACGAATGTGAGCTTTAAGTCCACTAAAAGAATAATAGTCCATGTGCCTATTATAGTCTCTTGTGAACCATCTGTTATGGTGACTGAGATTTTATGTGCATACAAAGCATATGTGGAGAAGAGGGTGTGATTACCAGTCATGTAGTTTGAGGCACATGAGTCGACAATCCATGAATGAGACAGATACGTATCGACATGAAGAATTTGTAAAATATTTATCATGGTCGAGGAGGTCTGAGATGAGAGTGAATTCTTTGTCTCTTGTTGAATAGGTTATAGAGGATGTACATCTATTCCTTGGTAAAGAGAGTAGGATCAAACATTGTGACAACATTCCCTTGATGATCTTAAGTGGATCAAGATTGGGCAGGATTTCAATCAGTAGGCTTACCATGAATCACCCAACATGTATATTTGGTTTGGCCAAGCTTTTTGCAGTAATCACAAAAGGGTCACTACTTCTTGTTTCTATTGTCCTTGGAGACTTTGAAAGCAGTTGTTGACGGATTCTCAATCATGGCAGAGGCAAGGGTTAAACCCTCAGTTGCTATTGCAAATGCATTGTCATTGAGCATAATCTTCCTTCAACTCTCTTCATGATGCACCATCGAGAAGGCTTCCTAGAGTTTGGAAAGTGGTTTAGTGATAAGAATCCAACCATGAATCTCATCTAGTTTTTGTTGAGTCCCGACAACAGTTTGAAGATCCATTTAGTCTCCACGATTTGAGTGTAAAAGGCTTGGTCTTCTACACACCTCTAGTTGTGCATATCATAAAGGTCAATTTTATGCCACATACGAGAAACAATGTTGTAATAGTGAGTATCCGAGGCACCCCTTGTTCGAGATCATGGATCAATCTTTCTATCTCAAATAACTCTGATTTATTACTAGAATTAGAGTATGTGAGATGTGCCTCTTCCCAAATATTGGCAGTAGTGTGGCATAACAGAAAGTTGGCACCAACTTATGTTATCATAGAGTTAATAAGCCATGACCGCACTATGTTGTCGTTGGTTTTCCAGGACCAGTATGAAGTGTCCTCCACTTCAAGCTCTTTGGCAGCTCCGATGAGGTGATCATCCTTCTCTTTCCCATAAACAAACATGAACACAGACTGAGACCATTGCATATAGTTGTGACCATCAATTTTGTAGTTCATGATCATTGAAAAGAATTGATCTGCATTGTTAGTTGTTAAAGGAGATGCCAGAGTGATGGCATTGGAGGAGTGTGAATGAGAGATTTCCATTGTTGAGTCAAGCTCTAATATGATTTTTTTAGAAATAGTATAAGAAAAAGAGAATTCATGTGTGCTTACATGAAAATCAACTCCATATTTATAGGAGTAATATTAAAAACAAAGGTGTACATCTTAGGAGAAGACAAAACAAACATATAAACATGTAATTATTAATTGTGACGATACATATTCCAACAATTCCCTCAAGCTAGAGCTACAAATGAGTCAAGCCGCTCGGTCAAAGCTCGACTTGAGCTTGACTTTTATCGAGTTCGAGCCGACTCGTTTAATATTCGAGCCGAGCTCGAGCTCATATAATGCTTGCTCGATGGTTTGTCGAGCTTTTTCGAGCCTTATAATATATAATATTTTATTTATTTATTTAATATTAAAACTCATAATTGAAATAATACTTTTATCTTCACTCTCTTTTTCTTCAAAGCCCATATGAAGGCCCATAATCCCTATAGTAAAACCATAATTCTTAAAGTAAAACCCTAATTCTTAATGTATCATCTCATCTAAATTGCTCTTCATCTCTTCATTTTCCCCATTTCTTTCGTTCTTCATCTATTTTTTATTCATTCTTCACAATTTCTTTGGCCTGTACAACTTTGAATGATTCTACCTCCATTTGTTTTCACATTCGTACATGACTATTCATGGCCTGTAGAAATTCGTTTCAGTTTCTGGTACTTGATGTTGGTGGCGTCGTTGGAGGTGGTGATGACGGTAGTGACGGCGGTGGTGGCGGTGGCGGAAGAGATAAATCGGCGGTGGGGAGTGGGGAATCCATGGATTTTATTAACGGTTTGGTTGATTTGACTCTACAACCGAATTTGGTTGCATGGGAAGAAGAGTCGACGACTATGGTTGATTGTCGTTGCTACTACCATTTGGAATCTGGGAGATGAACATTCTTGACTGACAATGTAGAATAGAGGACATCGCCCATGAGGAAGTGCAAGTGTCGAATCTTTAGAATCTTATATCATAATTGTTGGAGTATATGAAATATAATATTTATCTCTTAGGTGGTGCCATGCTAAAAGCTCAAGATATTTATTTTAATGAGTAGACATAAATGTCGTTCGATTGTTCGATTTGGGTCAGGCCGATGAATTTGCAGCGTGCAGTTCTTCTATTGTCTGTTCACACACTCTATTTTGTGTGTGACTGTGTAAGAGAGATAAAATGTGAGGATTTACAGTGTGCAGTTTTTTTTTAACAAAGAGAAAAGAGAGTTTAGTCTTTTACATGATAGAGATAAAAATAAAGTGTTTGTTTGATCTTTGATTATTTTATTTTTATAATATTGTTTCTCATATATTATTGTAAAGTAGTGAATTTAAGTAAAAAGAATATTAGAGATATAAATCGGGTTTAATTAAGGAATTTAAAGTTTTGTGGACTTGAATTTTTTTAGTGAATTTAAAAAATAACCGAAAAATATGGATGAAATGAGTAGATAAATATGTTTTTCCTAATTTCTATAAATTTTGAAAATAAATTTGATTTGTGTTCGAGTTTCGAGTCGAGCCAAACTTGTAGGTAAATAGTCGAGTCGAGTTCGAACTCAAATTTATAAACTCGTTCGAGTCGAACCAATAAATACTAAATCGAGTCGAGCTCAAACTTGAACTCGGTTCGACTCATTTACATCCCTACCTCAAGCTAACTATACACTTCAATCAATTATAATATATTATAAATATTTACGTGACATTGATATGTTTATAATATATTATATTTTTTTTATTGTGGAAATAGTTTAATTAGTTTAATATATTTTTATTTTAATCATAATATCATTATATTAAATTACTGAAATTATTAATTAAACTATTAGTTTGTTCCTATGTTTCTAAAATAAATGTTAGATTATTTAAAAAAAAAAATAATTGGTGTTGATTTTAAGTGGATTTTTTTAAAAAAAAAAATATTTAGAAAATATTAGCGTATAATGATAAAATAATTTTGTTAAAAGAAATAAAAAGTATCTTAATATTTTAATTAATAAATTTAATCATTTAATTGATGAGAGTGTGATGAAATAATATTTAATTATAATTGAATTAAAAAAAATAAATAAACCAAACAACTCTTATTATTCAATATATTTTTACATTAAACTAGTTATTTTATAAATAACCCTATACCACACAAATCCTATGTAGGGATGACAACCAAGTTAGTGTCCCCTACCTAGATGAATTCCCAATTTACAATCCCCATTAGTGGGATATTTGATCCTAGATAAGTACCATGGAATCTTATTTTTAAATGTTACATATATTAATAATATATTCTAGATTTAAATTATATAAAACATTAAAAATTATTTAATTAGACGGACAGTATTTGGCTCCAGAGGCGGATCTATATTAGGCTCGGTCCACTCTCAAAAAAAGTTTTTTCTCTTTTACGGTAAAAATGAAACACAATCCTCTAATTTATTAAATTATTTCAATTTAATTCCTTATTTTCTTTTCTATTTCATAAATAATTCACAAAAACTTAAGTTTATCATGTTTTATTCATTATTTTTCTGTTAATTTTTAAGTTTACTCCAATTTTTTTAAAACACACCCCAAACTCAAAATCATGAATCAGTCCATATTTGACTGTTTGATTATTATTATTTTAAAATAATTTATTCAGTTATTGTCATAGTTAAACTTGGATGGGAAGAAAGCTTGGTAGAGGTATTTTTATATAATATAATATAAATAAGAATTTTTAAATCTAATGACAAGAAATACAAACATTGAGGGTTTAAAATATAGGCAAACATATCGTAAACACATCAACGAGATCAATCATTTGAAAACATTAGTTAAAAATGATCACCAAGAAATAAACCTAAAAAACTAATGTTAGCGAGATCGAAAATCTTAAATAAGATCCATGAGTTTACTGATCATTTTCATCGATTTTCCCGAGAAGACCTCTTCTATCATCATAATAATGGTGTTGTGGAGTAAATTCATCGGTCGACCGCGATCATTGAACGTTTTATGGGTTCTTTCGATTTAAATGGTTCACAAGAAAATATCCAGGATAGAAACTCATCAACTCAATCCAACCGAATTCATGGTTTTTATCCAAACTTCTTAACAACTAACAATTGACTCAAGCATCACCCACTTAATACCAATCATGTTCCAAAGTATGTTTCAAATCACAGCAACTTTTTTACAATGTAAAAACATGTGATGTATTGTATTAACCTTTTCACAACACATTCTATAACAACTAATCATAATATATTATTTTTTCGTGCATCTATTATCCCATTAGATAACTTCATCTAAAAAAAATTAAAAAAAAAATTAAATTTTACAATTTCTTACAAAGAAAGCCGTCCATGATAATTTTCACAAATAAAGTGTAACAATAATCAATATTAAAATGATTCATATTTTGTCATTGTAAGATATCACACGAAAAAATATCACCATTTTACGCCCCACTAAAAACAATATTTTAATGTAAATTTAACTCTCTATTATTAAATCTTCTTCTCTATTTGAGTCTTTTTAGAATTAATAGAACTAGTATTATAATCCATCACTATGACCCTCCGTTTTCATTCACAGTCATTTATCTGTTATACTCGCAAAATTATTTGAACGTTAACTAAACATTTATTTGACCAAAATTTTTTACAAATCACGTTTGAAGCAAAGATCGAGATAACAAAGTAAGACTTTTGACACTACAACAAATATCGTCTCAAAAACTGTAGTGCCCACAAATAAAAGAGATGTCGCTCTTATCACAACCATCAATGCATTTAACTTAAATTTTAAAAACTTATCAATTACATAATATTTTTATATTCAATTCAACTCCAATATCAATTTTTTTTCCTCTAAACTCACATTATTTCAAAGAAGAATCTTTATAATTGAATAGTAAGTTTGGGAGATGAGAAAGGAATAGAGAGAAAGGTAATGGCAATTGTTATGATGGGACTTGTTAAGGGGTAGGGGTAAGGTAAGATGGCAGAGAGTGGGAGTGGGGGGGACTGAGGATAGGAACATGACGTTGTCGGTTGTTCATAACTCACAACTTCTTTCACTCTCTCTCTCTCCTCTTTACTTTTTTTTTCTTTCTTCTTTAACCCTTAACTTCTCTCTCATCATCATCAGCTTCTCCTCAAGCAACCAAATCCTCAGCTGTCTCTTTGCTGGATGCATAAACCCTTAACCACCCTCACCATTTCCCTTAACCCTATCCCTAATCTCTCTTTCACTATTTAAATCTAAAAATGAGATCTTGCTTTTTAATTTCTTCCTCATTTCCTTAACCATCTTGAGTTAAATCCCACTTCTTTCAAGAACATGGATTTGAAAAATTCAACTTCTCTTTTCGGATCCGATTCATCAACTGATCTACAAGATCAACTACCTGATTCAACTCAAAGGGTTCGTCTTAAACCTCCCGGATCCAGTTTCAAAGCACTGTCTCTCTCTAGCCCAACAACATCTACAGCTAGGTATAGAGAATGTCTCAAAAACCATGCCGCAACTTCCGGCGGAAACGTCCTCGACGGATGCGGCGAGTTCATGCCCGCCGGAGACGATGCCTTGAAATGCGCAGCCTGTACCTGTCACCGGAATTTCCACCGTAAAGAACCGGAAACAGTCGTCGACATAGGTGGTTTCGCTTCCATGGTTCACCCTCTACAACTTCCACTTTCTCTACCGTCTCCGTCGCCGGTGAAACATGGGAACCGTCACTGGATGGGGCCTCCGGTGAAGATCGCGTTCGCCGGTGGAGGAGGAAGTGGGGGTGCGGAATCATCAAGTGAGGACTTGAATTTCAATGTTTATCATTCGGGAGGTGGAACGCCGGCGGACCCACATCCGACGAGTTTTGTTTCTTCGAAAAAAAGATTCCGGACGAAATTTTCGCCGGAGCAGAAAGAAAAGATGCTGGATTTCGCGGAGAAAGTTGGGTGGAGAATCCCTAGAGAAGATGATCCAGATGCCCAACGGTTCTGTCTAGAAACTGGTGTGAAAAGGCATGTTCTTAAAGTTTGGATGCATAATAATAAGAGTGCAAAGAAGGTGATTGGTCAGCAGCCAGGAGAGAATGAATGAAATTGAAAATTTATGGAATCAAATCTGAGAATGTTTATTTTAGTAGTAAAACATGTTAATGAGATCATATGTAATAATAATGATAATGTATTATTGTTTGTGGGAACTAATTAAGGATGTTCTTATTTGTGTTTAATGTTTGTACTAGTAGAGAGGGAGAGAGAAGAGTAAGTAGGGGCAGTAAACAGCAGTAGCAAGAACAAAGCTTTAACAGTATTTGTTTCTACGAGGTGTGGTGTAGAGTTTGATTTTGATGCAATAGCATTGTTGTCTTTTTCAATATTTTTATTCAATACTATATCAAATTTAGTTAACCTAATGTCAAATTAAGGCTCATAAGGATTATTTGGACTTCATCTTTCAAATCTTATAATTTAGAGTTTTTAGGGTCAAAATTAAAAAAAAAATACAAGGTTTGTTGTAGTCAAACTATTGAATTAAATGAAATTAGGTAATAATGAAATTAATTATATTGATCTTAAATATATAATAAATTAACTGTGATATTCAATTAGTTATATTCATCTTACGTATATAATAAGTTAACAACGTTTAAAACTTTTAATAGTTTTATACAATAATTGGATATCCTATTCGTGTTCAAAAGAAAGACTGTACATCTCTTATTTACATAAATGTGTCAAAAGAATTTCAAATTTTGAAGAACCTCAGATTTTGAGGAATATCAAATTTTAAGGATTAATAGAAAATATTCAAAATCTTAATTGACCCCAATATAAAACAATTGTCAAATTTAATTGGTAACTAATGTTTTTAATTATTTGAAATGTTATAAAAAAAAATCAAAATATTTTACTTATTTTATAATAATTAATTTGAATAAGTAATGTTTGATGAAATGTTAAATTGTTTTAAAATGTCTTAAATGTTTAAGTGTGTTTCTAATGTAATTGCATCTAAAATAGTTAATAATGTAAACACATTCCTTTTGAAACTAAAATGTATTTGGATATATTTATTTAAATAAGTAATACATCATTAATTTTGCACTCTTAGCTATTAATCTCTACAATTAATTCAGAGTCTTACCTAATAGATAAGATATTTCACTCGATTAGCTAAAATCAGAATAAGTTAAACTAAAAATAATGTTACATTTATTAAATTAAAACAAATAAAAATTTAATTGCTAGTGCATTTCCAATATTTAATAATAGAGTGACTACTTGTGATAATATTGTCAAATATGAAACATTTAAGTTAGTTTGATAATAAATAAGAGAAAATAGAGACATAATTTATATTCATATGTATTCTAGTATACTATGAGTTAAAATAAGAATATGTTTCAATATAAAATCGATAAACAAAATTGAACTTACACAAAAATATATTAAGTTATTGTAATGAAATCTTCAGTTGAAATATTTCTTAGATATTACATTTTATAATATTCTTTGATATTTGAATTTGAATTTAAATGATTTGAACAGGGTAAAAGTTACATTCTTTCCTTGAACTATGAACTAATATTATATGTTGATAAAATATTCTTTTAAATTCACTACCCATGATTGAAAATGAGTTGTGAAAATAATCATTTTTAACTTAGATTAATATAATCTATGACGTCCTATCAGCTTAACTTGTGACGTTTTCATAAATTTATTGGGAATTCACTTAGGGCCGTTCAAAAAAATTGAAAAATAACCTAGCCGATCCGATAGTTTATCGGTTTTATTTTACCAGTTTATTGATTTAGCAGTTCTGACGGTTCTAGTTAACCGGTTTTTTATCGGTTAAACAGTTCGATTTTCGATAGAACTATTTTTCTAACGGTTTAACCGATAAACCGGTAATAATTTAATCACATATATTTATATTCATTATTTTTATAAATATTAGATATATTATAAATAATATTTAATAATATATATTAATTATTTTTAAATTTTAAATTATAATTAGTATAAAATTATTAAAAAAATTAATTTATATAGTTATTAATTTAAAAATATAGACTTTAAAATATATTATATTATTACAATAATATAATATATTTTTAAATAAATTTATAAAATATTATTATAATATATTATATTATAACACAGATAAAGAAATAGAAAATACCATAAAAGTAAGGCAGAAACAAGATTTTGATTTTTTTTTTAATAAATTTAATATTTAATTTAAAATTTTGTATTATCAGTTCACGGTTAAATCGTTTAATCGACCGGTACTCGGTTAAATCGGTTAATCGATCGGTACTGACCGAAACCAATAAAACAAAAACCGATAAAACCGATACTAATATTGGTCGGTTAACCGGTTTATAAAATAAGAGGTAAAACCGAACTTATTCGGAACCGATTAACCGGTTAACCGACCGGTTGAACACTCTATGAATTGTTGTTTCAATTTATTATGATTATTGTTAACATAAAATATTGAATTTTGCAAATGATGTGAAATTAAGATAATTAGAAATCAATATCGACCTAACAATTTTTGGAATTGGATATTTGTCATTAGTCAAGTTAGTCGGAGAGTAAACATAGAGTTAGAATTGCAGTTCCCATTACTTTCAAGCCCAGTTCTCGGATCTTAGTTCCACACTCATGTATAATTATGGGCATAAACGAAACTGACTGAATCATCTGAATGGAACCGAAAATCAATTGAATTGATCAAACCAAATAATCAAACAGTCAAACTGAACCAAACGAAATTTTAATTTAAGTCTTGAGTATTTTGTTCTATTTGAGGAGGTTTAAATTTTATAAAGTATATTTCAAATTATTTTATTTCTCAGGTTATTTTATAAAGCATACTTGAAATTGTTTTTGTGTGAAAGTATGAATCAGTTTAAAAGGTGCAAAGATTTTGTGAAGATTGAAAAAATTATAGAGAAAGACACAACAAAAATAGTACAAACAGTATGTTATGACTTCACTTGTCTTAAGTTGATCAAATAAACCAAAACAAGTATACTTTAAACAAATAATAATAATAAAACTCTTCAAGGTTGTCCAAAGAGGAATCAGTTTTGACAAATGTAGTCACCACTATGCAAATTTTACTAGAACTATGGATCAAGTTGAGATTTTACATCCTTTATTTAGTTTTTCATACTTTTTTTAAGATCTTTTTCATATTTTCCTTTTAATAAAAAATTGTCTCCAATTTTTCCATACCCGGACCTTTAAGATACTCTAAAATCTTATCCATCCAATCAAACTCGTGCTACACAGTGGTGTGCATACACTTTTTCTATTAGTAAAGCACGACTTAAGTGACCAAAAAAAATTACGGGTTCGATTTAATCTGAAAACATTTTAAGTTTAAGCGGAGACCATGGCGGTGGGAATATCATTCTAGTCTTCCTTAATTAAAAAAAAAACGCTGACGAGTTAGAAAAAGAATGTGCTAACGCTATACGGCTTTCGCAACACTACACTAGAGTAAGGGGTGTCCAACAAAATGTGGCACCAAATTGTTTATCACTTAAACTCTATGTTATGTATGTAAATAAAATAAAAATGTAACAAAGGGGATGTAGCTCAGATGGTAGAGCGCTCGCTTAGCATGCGAGAGGTACGGGGATCGATACCCCGCATCTCCATATCTTTTTTTCTACACTTATCGAGTTATATTTCAATTTTGACTGCCCTCAACTAGTTTGATTTGCTTTTAACTGTCTTTCCATTTATATTTTCTAATTTTTTTTGATTTTCAATTATTATGGAATTGAAGAAAGGGGATAAAGTTGAAATGAGCTCAAGTAGCCAAGGATTGAAAATGGAATTTGGGCTATGAGTTGATGATGCATAGGCCTTAAAGAAAATACCTTTGCTCCAAATGAGTGGTTTTTTGAGAGTCCTTAATAATTGTCTTAATACAAAAAAAAATGTCTTAACCTATCAATTATTCATTATCAAAGCCATGATTCTATAACTCATGGATAAACATATAATTATCAATATCAAATAATATAAATTTCATGGCATCAAAATTAAGATATAATAGTAATCATACAAAAATCATCTCAAATGAACATGCATATCCCATATTAAAATCAAATCTCAATTTCAAGCTCATCTTAGCCTATAACATTTTCCTTACATTTATCCGAGTTCATTCAATTCATCGTTATCACACATCTTTGGCATACAAATTTCTTTAACTTAAATCATCAACTTCAGAAACCATAGATCACCTATTCAGGAGCGGTTGTATTGTTTCGGAGCTTTGAGACAGATTCTATAAAAGCCTGGAGCTAATCAGTTTCCCGAGCGAATGAAATGAAATCAAAGAAACAATACTACTAAAAGCTAAGAGAAATAGATTTACAACAAGCGTGTTCAAGTGCGGCTTTGGAGCAGTGGTGTATAACATTTGGCAAGAACGGAATGCAAGGGTATATGGAAGAACCCGTAGGAGCGTTGAAGAGTTATGGAAAGATATTGTATCAGATTGCAACGCCCTCTCGGGAACGTGGAGAAAAATTCCAAACACGGAGCAGAACTGAAATATCTACAGGATCTAGAATTTACCGTTTTTTGAACTCACTAGAATTGAAAGCATTGTAATCAGATAATTCATTTACGTTTTTAGTTTTTTAGCTTTTATTCAGAATGTTACGACTTCAAAATTATTCTAGCACATCAATTCATTCGTTCAAATAAATCTTGATATCTTCACTCAAATCATTTTTTTCATTTGAATATCATCTTAAAGCTCAAATCAAATCAATTCCAAAAGAATAAAAAAAATGAAAACAAATGTTGTCTTATTAATCTTTATTTGATTTTGAAAATTTTGTTAAATTATAAAAACCATTTAAGTGATCCATTACTTCTATCGCTTGTTTTAAAAAGCTCAAACAATATGTTATAAATGATAATCGTTTAAGCATGACGATAAAATCAATACAAAAACATGAGTGTTCACTTTATCACAAAATATACCCGAAATACAACGAGATTAATCATTTGAGAGCAATAATGAAAATATAAACTAAAAATGTTCACCAACGAACAAACATAACATTAGAAATGAGTTCACCGACTGACTCTATCGATTTTTCAAAAGAGATTTTTTATATCGTTATAATAATATGGTTGTGAATTAAACGCACCGATCAATCGCGATTACTAAAATTACGATTTCTTTCTAGCCAAAAATAATCGGGATAGAGACCCATTGACTTAATCCATCAAAGATCGCGTTTCTATCTAAACTCAACAATCAATGATTGACTCGTGCATCGCCCACTTAATGTCAATTATGTTCCAAAGTAGGTTCTAAATTGCAACCACTCATTTGCAATGCAAAAACAAATGATGTGAAGCTCCCAAGAACGGATTTGGCCCATCATGAGCCCAGTCTCCACCATTTTGCAACACATTATGTAATAACTAACCATAATGCACTATTTTTGTCATGCATCTATCATCCGTCAAGATCCCTTCATGCATTACACTCCATCCTAAAACAAGATTTTTAAAGGGAATTTAGAATCTCACAACCTCTCATAGGAAGTTATATAGGGAAATCTCCATAAACTGTAACAATAACCAACCTTAAAGAAATTCATATTTTGTTAACGCAAGATATCACGCGAAGAAGGAATCACCACATTATTCCTTGCTAAGAGCATCATCCTTTCATGTAAGATTATCTCTCTATCAATAAGTCTTCTCTTGTAGTTGATTATACTAACGAAACTATTCAAACATTGATCGAACATGTCTTTGAATGTTGATCGCAGCTAAAGCGAGGGTTAAGAATGACAATGTAAGACTTCTGACAATACACCAAACATCATCCCAGAAGTTGATCGATCACTCATAGCCTATCGAGAATTATAGTACCCACGAAAAGACTTCCACATAGTAGAAATGTCTCTCCAAACGCTATAACCAATTGGTCAGAGGCTAGCTTTAGTAATCCGTCGAGACCAATCATTTCCATATTTGAATCTAATCATATTAGTCCATAAATAATTAGGCTCCGAAAAGAATCTGTTGTACCATTTTGACAAGAGAGCTTTATTAAATGAATCTAAATCTCAGATTCCCAAACCCCCTTGATATTTGAATCTTTTAACTTTAGCCCAACTCTCCAAATGACCAAATGAGGACTCAGAGGATCCTTAAAGAAATTTGCACATATTGTTTTCCATCTTCACGATCACACTCTTGGGAATAAGAAACAAATACATAATAAAATTGAGCATAATTATCAATGCACTCTTGATGAGGACTAAACGACCTATTTTCGAAATCATTTTGCTCTTTTAGATATGTAAATTTCTCTCCATTTTAGAGATAATTGCGGATCTCAATATGCTTTGGAGCGGGACTTTAACACCGGAAGACATACCAAGATAAGTAGACAAAAACGTTCTAATATTGAAGCCTAAGATATTTGTCAAATATGTTTTTCTCATAATATTAGACTTATCGATATTGACTCTTACAAAATTTTAAAAACAAAATGGTAAAAATTTATTAAAAAATCACTAAAATCACAAACGAACGTAAAACTATTATTTGGTAGATTTTCAGATCTAAATAACTTGATTAATTAGGTTTCAAATTTTACATGAAAAGATGTTTGATCTTGATGCACTGGTAAAAAAATGAGCTTTACCGACGGTTTTTCCCGAAGGTTTTGTAAACCTCTCCTAAATACTCCCGAGAGGAACAAATCCTTCGGGATTAAAAATATATTCCGAGTGGGGTTTAAAACCTTCGGGTTTATTAATTAATACCGAAAGTTCTACAAAGAACTTTCGGTTTTTACCTTCCCAAAAAACCCAAAAAAATTCTAAGTGTTCGGTGTGGGTTATTTGCGAAGGTTTTAGGAAGAACCTTCGGTTTTGAAATCCTTTGGTTTTTTAATTGCGAAGGTTTTACAAAGAACCTTCGGTTTTGCTCATTAAAAAAAAATTCAAATTTTTGAAATTGGTTTTTCCGAAGGTTTTATAATAAACCCTCGGTTTTGACTAATATCAAAACCGAAAGTTTTATGAAAACCTTCGGCCTAAACCTCTATAAATACAAACCCTAACCCTTCTCTTTTTCATTCCGCTTCTCTCCTTTCTCTCTCTTCCGCCTCCGCCGCCGCCTGCCTCCTCCAAGCCGCGGGTTCTTCTCCTCTTTTCAGGTAATTTGTTTGATTTGTTTTTTTGTTTTGTTTATTGTAAGATTTAGATTTTTCTTAAGTTTGTATATATATATATTATAGATCTAGATTTATGTTAGTTTACGTTATTTTGTTTGATGAATATATATATATATATATACATATATTTGAAATGTATTTAGGATATGGGTGATGATTGGACCTGGAAGAGACTTCGGCGTACACCGGAGAAACTGCATCCGTGTTACCAAAATCTGATAACACAATCAGAAATTGCGGCACGTGAGGAAGAGGTCAGAAAGATGACGCTGGAAATGGAACAAATCCGACTAAGGGATGCCGAAAGAGGTCGTTTGCTGAGTGAAATCAAAGCGGACCGGGCCGAAATGTCTCAGAGATTGGAGAATCTCGAACAAGAACTTGTCTTGTTGAGGAGTTGACTGAATCAACCACCCGGTCCTTCCACCCCATCTAATAATTAATTTGTAGATTTATTATGGATTTATTATGGGTTTATGACAGTTATGTTTTAATATTTATGAATTATTGTTATTATGTTTGTTTGGTTTGGTTTAATATGTTTTATTAATTAATTATGTGTTTTTTTGACTTTTCATTTTTTTTAAAGAAAAACTGCATCCCCAAAACCGAAAGTTTATTTGAAAACCTTCGGTTTTGACACATTTTTTAGGTAAAAACCGAAGGTTTTCAGATAAACCTTCGGTTTTGACCTTACATTAAAAAATTGGGGAAGGGTAAAAACCGAAGGTTTTCAAATAAACCTTCGGTTTTGACCCCTCTTTAAAAAAATCAGATTTTTTTCTAAGTATGGGGGAGGGTAAAAACCGAAGGTTTTCAAATAAACCTTCGGTTTTGACCCCTCTTTAAAAAAATCAGATTTTTTTCTAAGTATGGGGGAGGGTAAAAACCGAAGGTTTTCAAATAAACCTTCGGTTTTGACCCTAGTTTAAAAAAATCGGATTTTTTTCTAAGTATGGGGAAGGGTAAAAACCGAAGGTTTATTTGAAAACCTTCGGTTTTGACCCCTCTTTAAAAAAATCAGATTTTTTTCTAAGTATGGGGGAGGGTAAAAACCGAAGGTTTTCAAATAAACCTTCGGTTTTGACCCCTCTTTAAAAAAATCAGATTTTTTTCTAAGTATGGGGGAGGGTAAAAACCGAAGGTTTTCAAATAAACCTTCGGTTTTGACCCTAGTTTAAAAAAATCGGATTTTTTTCTAAGTATGGGGAAGGGGTAAAAACCGAAGGTTTATTTGAAAACCTTCGGTTTTGACCCCTCTTTAAAAAAATCAGATTTTTTTCTAAGTATGGGGGAGGGTAAAAACCGAAGATTTTCAAATAAACCTTCGGTTTTGACCCCTCTTTAAAAAAATCAGATTTTTTTCTAAGTATGGGGGAGGGTAAAAACCGAAGGTTTTCAAATAAACCTTCGGTTTTGACCCTAGTTTAAAAAAATCGGATTTTTTTCTAAGTATGGGGAAGGGGTAAAAACCGAAGGTTTTCAAATAAACCTTCGGTTTTGACCCCTCTTTAAAAAAATCAGATTTTTTTCTAAGTATGGGGGAGGGTAAAAACCGAAGGTTTTCAAATAAACCTTCGGTTTTGACCCTAGTTTAAATAAATCGGATTTTTTTATAAGTATGGGGAAGGGGTAAAAACCGAAGGTTTATTTGAAAACCTTCGGTTTTGACCCCTCTTTAAAAAAATCAGATTTTTTTCTAAGTATGGGGGAGGGTAAAAACCGAAGGTTTTCAAATAAACCTTCGGTTTTTACCCTAGTTTAAACCGTGAGGTTTCCTTAAAACTTTCGGTGACATGCAAAAAACCGAAAGTTTTACTATTAACTTTCGGTGTTACCAAATCATATTTTGGAAAAATTTTTGTTTGATACACTCCAATCTAGAATCTTAATTAATCTAATAAAGTGTGTGTTGTTTTTTAAAAAATAAGATTGTGTTTAATGTTAAAATGTTTATGATTGTGTTTGATTATATAAAGAAGTGTATTTATATGTTTGTGTTTATATAGACATGAATGTGTATAAAGTTTGATCATATGGGTGATGTGTTAAGGTATTAAATGTGTTAAATTAATAATGTTCAAATCCATTAGAAGATTAGGAACCAATTAATTTAACAATTTGTGACATAGAAATTCCGAGAGTTTTGGGTAAAACTTTCGGAAATACCCATAAAAACCGATAGTTTTATGATTAACTCTCGGAATTAATATGTCCCAAATTGTTAAATTAATTGGTTTTTTTGGTTATAATCTAGACTCCTAACTAATATTATCAAGTGTGTGTTTTATTCTAAAATTTTAGTTTGTGTTTAATGTTAAAATGTTCAAGAATGTGTTAGATCATAAAGAGAAGTGTACATGAATGTTTATGTAGGATTATTCTATGTATTTGTGTAATGTTTGATCATATGGATTGAGAAATGTTTTAAGGATATCAAATGTGTTAAATTCATGTTGTTCATCGTTATTAGAAAGTGAGAATCCAAATAATTTAACAATTTGTCATGTTCTAAAACCGAAAGTTAAATAAATAACTTTCGGAAATATGCATAAAATACGACAGATTTACTAAAACCTCTCGGTTTTGTGCATATAATTTTAATAGTAAAAATGTAAACAAATAATCAAAACCGAGAGTTTTATGAAAACTCTCGGAATTTAAATATCCAAAAACCGAGAGTTTTCTTATAACTCTCGGTTTTGATTATTTTCATAAAACCGAGAGTTATATGAAAACCCTCGGTTTTTGGATATTTAAATTCCGAGAGTTTTCATAAAACTCTCGGGAATCAACAATTTAATTAGAAAAAACCCCTTCTTTCTTTCTTCCCCGTTTTTTCTTCTTCGATCCGACTCTCTCTCTCTCCCGCCGCCTCTCTTCCCAGCGCCGCTCTCAGCCGCCAAGACGCCAAGACGACGCCCTTCAATCCTGAAGAAGACGACGCCGCCTTGAAGCCGCCAAGACGCCGCCATCTTGAAGCCGCCACCGGTCGAAGATCTGCCGCGGACCCGATTGAAGTTCTGCTGCCGCGCCTCCACCGCTCTCAGCCGCGCCTCAGCCAGCCTCCGCCGACGATTGAAGGTTAGTTCTTCGATTTCAGGTTTATTTGAAAACCTTAGTGTTATATATGTTAGGGTTTGAAGTTAATTTATATATATTAGTGTTATATATGTTAGATTTTAGGGTTAGTTTTTAGGAATTGTTAGAATTAGGAATTATTAATCTTATTAATGAATCTGATTGAATCTGTTTGAATGATTGATGTTATATATGCTAGATTGTTGACCCCGCAGCCGTCTCACACCGTCTTCTCAAGTGGAAGGCTTTAAGTGCAGACCAATTGGATTCACTGTGGACTGCTATCAAGGTTAATAATTATTACTTGATTATACATTACGTCATTAAATAATTATTTTTCACATTTGTATGTTATTTTTTTCAGGATCCGTTCGAAGCGACTAATGGTGACATTGACTCTTTTCGAACGAGGGGGTTGGGACACGCCAATCAGATATGGGATAGATGGCGGTCGGATTTGAACAAGAATTATATCCGCGTCCACAAAGGAGACGAGGCGGCGGTACTGGCTAATCCTCCACCGGACTACGATCGAGATGATTGGGAGTTTGTGTGTCGCAACCATTTCTTCACAGAAACGTTTAAGGTACGGTTTCATAATTCAAATAAGAGTTGATATTAATTAATCTAACTTCATTTGTTATTTCAAATACAGAGACACAGTACTACAAATATGAAGAATCGGAAGAATCTGAAATTCCCACATCGAACGGGAAGTAGACCGTTTGCACAAATTGAAGACGAGTTGGTAAGTACATTATTTGTAATAACTTCATATAAAGATTGTTATTAATTATATAAATCATTTATTTCAACAGGCGATTGAAATGGGACGGCCACCGTCTGTAATTGAAGTATTCAAGAGGACCCGTACACCAAAACCGACACAAGAAAACCCAACACCCGTCCCGGACGAACACGTGCAAGAGAAAATTGTAAGTGAATTGAATATGCCTAGTTTTTTTATTATAGAAATGATATTTTATTTTAATTGTGCAGGCTGAGATGGAGGAGGTTGTTAGTAACGAACCGGGAATATCTGATTTTGAATTGACGGAGAGGGTGTTCGGACAACAAAAACACGGGGTCGTCTTCGGAATGGGATCAGGCGTCCGACCCACACACTTTCGTGAGGATCGTCGTAGTGGAAACAGTTCACAGCGAAACAATGAGCGATTGTTAGAAGAGAATCAAATAATGAAGCTCAAGCTGGAGGAACTGGAGAAGAGAGATGAAGAAAGAAGGCGGAAAATGGATGAAATGCAATTGGAAAAGCAAGAAATTGTGGAAAGAATGGAGAGGGAGAAGTTAGAGATTACCGAAAAAATGGAGAGGGAGAAGTCAGAGATGAACGCGAGAATGGAGAGAATCGAATTATATATGAGGCAACAACCACCTCCTCCCCCCACAAGCTAAGGTTGTTTCGATTATGAACATGTTTTCATTATAGTAGTTGAACTTATAACAGATTGTTCGGAATATTTGTTTGGTTTCGAATTTTGTAATGTTCACGATCAATTAATGTGATCGTTTAATGTATGCTGCATTTCTTTTATCATTAATATATTGGTTTGGCTGAACAGGTTTTGGTTATGTTTTGGTTGCAAGCAAAATAATCCGCACATTTTTAAAAATTTAGGGGAAAAAACCGAAAGTAATATTGAAATCTCTCGGTTTTTCTCTTTTTGGAAAAAACGAGAGATATTAGAAACCTCTCGGTTTTAAGCCAATGAGAAAACCGAGAGTTATATGACAAACCCTCGGTTTTTATCCTTAAGAGGAAAACCGAGAGTTATTTACAAAACTTTCGGTTTTCCTATTCGGGTAAAAACCGAGAGTTTTCATATAACTTTCGGTTTTCTTGAAAAGGAGAAAACCGAGGGTTTTGCAAAGAACTCTCGGTTTTACAAGAAGAGGAAAACCGAGAGTTATTTACAAAACTTTCGGTTTTAACCGAAGAGGAAAACCGAAAGTTTTGTATATAACTCTCGGTTTTCCTCTTCGGGTAAAACCGAAAGTTCTTTGCAAAACCCTCGGTTTTTCCACACAGAGAAAAACCGAAAGTTATTTGTAAAAAGAAGAAAACCGAAAGGTCTATATACAACCCTCGGTTTTTCCACAAAAGAGAAAAACCGAAAGGTCTGTATAAAACCCTCGGTTTTTCCTAAAAGAGAAAAACCGAAAGTTCTTGTAAAACCCTCGGTTTTTTCAAAAAGAGAAAAATACGAAAGTTTTCATATAACTCTCGGTTTTTCTCTTTATGGAAGTCCCGAGAGTGTCAATACCGAGGGATGGCGAGGGTTACTAAAACCTTCGGTAAGGTGTCTTCACCGAAAGTTATAGGGTCAAAACCGAGAGTTTTAACTCTCGGTTTTGACCCTTTTTTCACCAGTGATGTAAGCAGTCATTATGTTATGATATATTTGTTATGAGCTAACAGATCAATTACCCTGTCAAACTCGTGTTACTGGTGGGTGGATGTTGAGTTTTTTTCTCCTAGTTTGAGATACCCAACTTGGTGTGGGCTTTATTTAGGCCTACATAATATAATGTGAAGTGATGTTATTTTTTAATTTAGATTTTTTCAGGATTTTGTACAATAACAAAAGAGTGAGAGAGTAGAGAAAAACAAATTAAGATTTTTTGGTAGCAACTAGAGAAGATTTATATTTGTCGGAGTTTGCATCGCTTGATTAACTTCAAACTTTGATAGCTTGTTGACTTTTTTCTGAGACTATGTTCTGACGGTGAAAATATATTTTTGAAACTTCTAAGTTAGTCTAACAGAAAACAAGAATGGTAGAAGTGATATGGTTGATTAATCTTGTTCTTTCTTGTTCTTTGTTGTTATTTGACAAGATTATTGTGTGATCTTAATACAATTGATTAGTGACTCTAGTTTGATTATATTTATAGTGAACATTTACATATAATTGTTGATGATAGTGAATTGTTAAGTGACATATTCAAGTCTCATGGTTTATTCTCATTTTGGAGAGGTTTTCACGTCAAACATTGTCTTGCACTTTCGCTTCAATTTCATTCTACTTTGATAATTAAATTTTCCCATGAGTGACTACCCAACATCCAAAATCTCTTGTGGGGATGTAGCTCAGATGGTAGAGCGCTCGCTTAGCATGCGAGAGGTACGGGGATCGATACCCCGCATCTCCAACTCCTTTATTTTTTTAATCAGGCTTCTTGCTTTGAACATCATGTTTCTTGTTGTTCTTGACCATTAAGATTTTGCAATCAAGTATATATCAAAAGCTTTGGAAAATACAAATTAGTTGAGAATTACTAACAAATTGACAACAATTACTTTTTTAAGCTTTGACTCGAAATAAAACAAAAAATTCCCTTATAATCATTTTTCTTCTGAATCTTAGTCTTCTTTACTTGATTGTTGTCTAGTCTAGTTTCTTCTAAACTGATTTATTCTTATTTTTTTATGTTATGATCTATCGGGATTGAATTCAGGAATTTGAGTTATGGCGAGTTTAAAATTATTTATGATTGATATATAAAAATAAAAGGGAAAACTAATTAAATATTTTATCGATGGATAGGATATTTTCAAAATCTAAGCAAAAGGGTTAATTATATACCTACCATGGTATTCTTTGTATCTATTATTTATTGAAAAACCTAATTATACATAATACACTTGTTAGAGTTAATAGGAGAAATGTAATTGGTGTATATAAATATTTGAGGGTGGAATGTATACTTTAATTTCTTGATGTTTTTCACATATCAAATGTTCTTGACAATAAAGGAAGACTGAAATATTCTTAGACTCCCTATTTCTCAAGATAATCTTATCTGAATTATATGTGGTCCAAAATGTATGTGTTTCCAAATCTATATAATATATAGTTTAAAATAAATTAAATACTGTTAAGTGTGGCATGTGCAGTTTTTTAATTTTTTAATTGAGTTTGGTTTTCAGGTCAAGACATAATTAGTGAACATCCCAGTCAATACATATTGATAATGATTCCAGCAAACCATTCATACCATGGAAAGTTACCTATAAAGATATTTACAATCGTTTTGACTCTTAATAGTCAGATTTTCCTCCCATTAGAACCTTAGAAATGTTACAGAGCATCAATTAAATCATACGGCAATAAACTAGTCTTAACGAGCCGCGTTCGAAACTTGAATATTTAAACGAGTTAAGTTATAATTTTTTAATATTCGACTCTTCAGCTTACGAACATATTCGTTTAGAGTCTCGTTAATGAGCTCGAAAGTATATTCCTTTAGAGACTCGTAAAAATGTTCGTTTAAAAGTTCGTTTATAAACTCGCGAACATATTCTTTTAAAAGCTTGTTTAATAGTTATTAATAAATTACTATTTAATATCCCAAAAAATTTGAAACTATTCACCTAACGCAAAGCCTTTTCTTCTCTATTCGAACTCGTAAACCCAACTAAATAATTAGAGTCAAACTTGAGTTTTAATGTAAAAGTTCGAACCGAACTCGAGCCAAATTGAAACTAAATATATATGTTAAATGACCCGAGTTTAAGTTTGAAATTGTTCAAGCTTCACTTGATTTGTTTACAATCCTAAACAACCATATTTTAAGTATCATTATACAGAGAGAGCGGTCAATCCAATGCAAATGGTTCTTTAAAAATAAAAGTAAAATAATTCTCTAATGAATATTTCTTTAAATAAATTTAATCTATCATAAATTTTAGTTTTCTTACTCATTTAAAAAGATTATTTAAATTTTAAAAATTAAAAATTGGTTTGATTTAAAAAGTTTTACCTTTATTTTTTTAAATATACTGGTAGAATGTTTGTAAATTTTCATGTTAAAGCACAAAATGTGTTATGTTGTTTAGTTCAATTTTTACAATTTACTTGGATATATAATCAATTCGTTTGCTTATACAAAATTAATATACCAATTTACAACTATGCAATTTGCTTAATCGGTTAATTGTTTGATTAATCGATTATATATCTATCATATATCATCTAGTTATAGTTATATAATCTTTATAAATTTAAAATTCTTAAACAAATAAATTCAAAATAGTAAGAGTGACTTTAGTTAATTAATTTAATTTAATTAGTTACATTGAAAATTGATTTAATTTGAATCATTTTGTTAATAAAGTTATTTTGTACCTTAAATTTATCTTAAAACGACTTAATTTGTGTTTTTAAGTTTGATTTGTTCATTTTTTTGAATTATTATATAATTCATCAAAAAAAAAAACAATAAACTAAATAGTAAATGATTAAATGAAATTATTTAAATAATATAATAATACATTAGTTAATCAAATTCAGAGAGTTGTGAGGTATTGTTTCACCATTAATAGAGTTATACTAAAATTTTAAAATATTTTTTGTTTAAATTAAAAATTTTATTAGTTATTATATATTTGATATGTATTTTAATAAATTTAATTTTTAATATAACAATTATATTTTTGAAAATTTTCATCTAATAACTTGTTATAAAGGCTTCAAGGATAGCATTAAATATGTGGAAATCATTTATTTGTCCCCACTTTCATTTAATATTTTATAAGATAAAAATCTTTAATATTAGATTTCATATATATTTTTATTACAAATTTCTGAATTTTTTATTGGTTCCGTTTCCTTTGGCTTTCCGTCAATATTGACTGATATTTTAGGCCCCACACAAGGTATGCTTTAATGCTTTATTATATTATATATAACATTTGAATCAGAGAAAATTAATATTTTTTTTTATTTAAAATATATAGTATAAAATTAAATTAGCTGTAATATTTTCAAATATTAATTGTATAGTCACAAAATCAATGTTTTATTTACTAAGAGAATACAAATATGATTAAAATTTAAAATTGGATTCTAGGCAATAACAACATAGGCAACACTCAACAGTGCTTTTGAATCATTAAAATCTAGTGTCTAAAATGATCTTTTTATCTCTCTAAATTAAAAATTTATGTAATTTAATTTTTATTTATTTATCTAGATCCATTTAGTAATTATAGAATTACTTCTAGATTATGTTTATTATAAGTTATGCAATAAATTATAATGGTTGTTTGGTAGATCAATTTATTAATTATAGAATTACTTCTAAACTATGTTTGTTATAAGTTATGCAATAAATTATAATGATTATTTGATTGATTAATATTTATATCTAAAATAATATTTAGGTATTACTTCTATTTTAAAAATACTATAATATAGTACCTATTATAATCGTTACAAAATGTATAAATTTTAAAATATAATAATAATAATAAAAATAATAAATTATAACTAGATATTTATTTATATTTAACTGGATTTAATTTTATAATTTAAATAATAATAATAAATACTTAATTACATATTTTTATTTGATTTTTATATTTTTTATCTCTATAAACAAAAATTATATTATAAAAAATTTTAAATGTGACAATTTTATATCTAATTAAATATAATTATTATTTTTAAAAACTAATAATGTTAATTTAAAAAAGAATATTCATATATACAGTTAATTTATAAAATAAATTTTTATTACATTATTAATAAATAATATTTATAACTAATTACATAAATTAGTGATATTATTATTATTAATTAATACAACTTATGTCTGTATAATTTATTTTTGAAATTAATTTATAATTATACCATTTAATTTCAAATCTTATTTTTTATAAAAATTATTATTATTTATATTATTTATACAAACAATTAATATTTTTTAATTATACAAATATTTATAATAATACATAAATTTTTAAAAATAATTATTAAATATTAATTAATATATAAATAAATTTTATTATTTATATAATTATATAAGTTAAATTATAAGAAATTATATATATATAATAATTTAAACCATATAAGTATTTTTGATTTTAAATAAACATTTATATAATAATTAGATGTTATTTTTTTTATTTTTAATATAAATAATAATATAAATTACATATGAGATAAATATTAAAAAAATAATTTATATAAATATAAAAGTAAAATAGTCTTTTACACCTCCTACTATTTTTTTTTTATATTATCTATAAAAACACGAAATAATAAACTTAAACTTAGATAATTTATTCTCCTAACCAAACACAAATAATTTTGAATAATTTATACATTTTTACTATTTATAATTTTTTACAACTTATAATTTTGTATGGAAAAAATTTTAGGGACCTAATTTTAATTTCTCATTATTTAAAGCTCTCAAAATTAATTTGGGTAGTATTAAGGTGACATTATTTTAATATACTACTATTTTGTTCTTTCAAATAATAGTAAATAAAAGTCGATGAAACTTAGGGCTTGTTTGATTAATGAATTTTTGGGATAAAACTCAATTTTTATATCAAAATTCAAATATCTTATCAACCATAAAATCAAATAATTTTATTATTTAAATATTAACTACCTCTAATTAAATTTAATATTATTTTTATTAATTACCTTAAATAAAAATTAAAACTTAATATAAATCCAACTTAACTCTCCATATAATTAAATATAATATTTAAATTTTAAATAATTTAAATAAATAAATAATTATACTAGAAAATAAATGTATATATTTGACTAACAAATATTAATTAATTTATAAATATATCTCATCTAAATTAAATATTTATAAAAAAAATATTTAACTTTTTATTATATAAACTAACCCTAAATCATCTATCTAAATAAATATATTAATTAATTTAAATTAAATATTTTTTATTAGTTTACAAATAAAATAAAAATATTATAATAAAAGAAGGGAAATGATTTGAACCGATGAAATAATAAATGAATAGATTCAGCTGATTAGATTAATAATGATAATAATTTGAATTGAAAGAAGGGAGAATGAAAAAATTTGAATGTGAAAAAATTTGAATGAAGAAAAATTAATGAAATGAAATTCTATAAATAAGTTAATGAAATGAAATTATGAGTTATTTGCTATTTTACTTGGGGTTGTAGAGAGAGAAAAGGTTAAAGAGTTAAGATTTTGGAGAGGAGAGGAGAGGAGAGGAGAGTAGAGTAGAGGAGATGTGAGGAAATGACCCTCCAGATGAATTAATTACGGATGGTGCGGACTATAATTTTAATAGCGCTAGTGACCTATTTTTTTAATGACAATTATACTCTTGCGTAACGCAACTCCAGTTGCGTGACGCAACCGATATATATATTTTTTTTTAATTTTTTTTTTCGTCTCGCGGTTGCGTGACGCACCTGGGGTTGCGTGACGCGGTTGCGTGACGCAATTGGAGTTGCGTGACGCAATTGGAGTTGCGTGACGCGATTGCGTAACGCAAAGGGGGTTGCGTGACGCAACTGGGGCATTTTCGTCCAAAAAATTTCATAACTAAAATTTTTTGGAAAATAAAAAAATAAAAAATTACGTCACGCAACCTGAGGATGCGTGACGCAATAGGGACATTTTCGTCAGAAAAAAAAAGGAGTCAACATCGCTATTAAAATTATGGGCCCGCACCATCCGTAATTAGGCCAATCTGGTGGGTCATTTCCTCAAATTTCCCGAGAGGAGAGGAGAGGAATAAAATTTGAAAAAAATAAATAAATATTCAGTTTTTAACTCATCTGGTCGAACAAGTTATGGTGAAGAGAGAAAAATTAAATACGTTGAAACGAGATTTTGAGAAAGTAATGATTACTTTTAGTAAGTATTAATTTATATAAATAAAATATAAAATAATAATTTAAATTAAAAGTTCTTTTTAGTATTTTTATTTTTTTTAATGAAAAGAGTAATTAATTGAAAAAATTAATTTGATGAAGATTAAAATAAAAATTTATTACTGAGAACCCGCCTAAAATTCTTCATATATACACTAATTATGGTGACCATGGATAGGATTGAGACAATTCTTTTTGATAAATTTAAATTCAGTCAAAATATGTGGGTTATACTCCAAACCCTATACGTCATATTAGATATTATGTCGATTTGACAATTATTTATCGAAACTTATATTGAATAATTCATATTATATGTGTTTGAAATTAATTTTAAAACACTGAATAAACAAATTTAAGTAAAAAAATAAATATAATAATAATTTCAAATAAGTTTGATTAGAAATAAAATAAAATCAAGTAGGTATAATTATAAAAGTTTTTAATTGAGTATAATTATAAAAGTTTTTAATTGATTATAGCATTCATTAATATATTATGAGTGCAGATAAGATTGATTCAGTTATTTAATAGGCCTTATACGTTTATACACAATTAAGATTACATCTGACTCTATAATGACAATCATTTTTTTTATTCAAATTGGGTTGGTATAATAGTTAGGTGGTTGAATTACAAATAATATTTCAATTAATAAAAAAATGTCACTCAAAACAATTTGTACATGCTTGAGAACATCAATTACTATTTTATTATTGAGTTAGGAGTTTTATCCTTTTCCTTTATGTCACGACTAAAGGTATACTTGACAACTCTATCAACCCCCTCCCACTTCTATCAGATTTGAGCCTCAAAATTCTTTTTTCTCGGAATTTGCGTTCAACCCACACATCCTTAAAGTTTTATATAAGTCGAGCTCAAACGAGTAGCGTCCCTATATCATGTAGTGTTCTTTAAGTTATTTGGTTCAAACATTCAGTCAATCCTAGAATGTTTTGTTTTGTCATTGAAACCAAACCAGATACATTGTCCTTATTAACATCTAAGGCCTACTAGCAATAGAGAGAAGACCTAATATTAATTTTCTAGGTTGACTTCCTTTTTACATCAAAAAAAACTTGTGTGAACATTATTTATCTTCAATATCCACCTATCACATCCCCATCAAAGTATTTCCTTATGAATTATTCTTCTTTAAATGACATTTGAAATGTTGTCATCACTCAAATGGTCTTTGGTTCTACCCATGGACAAGTTTCTTGAATAATCAAATTTCAAATAAACTCATATCTCCTAAGATCATTATGAAGTACCAATTTCAATATGAAATTACAGCAAAAGTGCACAATTCCATGTGCTTAAAGCTGAAATCTTTGATAGATGAAACTTTGAAGATTTTTGCAGATATGGAGTCTGCTAGGCCAGGGTGTAAATCAGGAATAGAAGCTCTTTGCTCTATACAAACTTCTATTGAGAAGGCTAAGTTGCTTATTCTTCATTGTTCTGAGTCCAGTAAACTTTACCTGGTCAATTTTCTTTATTTATTTCTATGTTTGTTTGGAGATTTTTCATTTGTAAAATTGATTGAATAAATATTAATTTTCAGGCTGTTATGGGGAATAAGATAAAGTTGAGATGCCAGAGAATAAGGGATTCTCTTCAATTTTGTTTAAGCCAGATTCAAAAAAAGGTCCCCTGCTTATTGGCTGAACAGGTTTGATCATTTAATAACTTTATACCTCAATCAATAATTTCAAATAGATTGGATTGCAATAATTTTATCTTCGAGAAAATATATAAATTCTTTTTTTTAAATATTTTTTTTCAAGTTTCTTGCCAAGGTGTTTATTTTAGGGGTGTTTGTGAGTTGGTTCGGATCTTTCATAAAAAAAAAAACATGTATATTCATTTATACTAAATCCAATATTAATAACTAGCCCTACATGGAAATAATTTGGTTGATTTAAATATAGATTGAGTTGGTCATTTATTGAGATACTCATATAAAATTTTCTTTATAAAAGAAAATTAAAATTATATAACAATAAATTTAATAACATTTATATATATTACATAATTTAATTTATTGTTTTTTAAACATATAACATTTTTTTTATAATATATTAGAAGAAAACTAGCATGACCCTAATAACATTCACTTTATTTAAGGTTAGAGTTTACAGATTAATCTAGAATAGAATTATACAAATTATTCAAATAACAATATATTTTTAATTATTTTTTACTAAATTGTATTTTATCCAAATAAATTTTGATGTTTTTTTTTTTTATTTTGTATCAAATAGGGCATAACCAGTTTTATTTATTAACAATCAAATCTTTTAAACTTAATCAATCAGAAAGTTTGAAATAAAAACATAATTAAATATGTTATTTTTAAAAATAAATAAATTTATAGCTAATAAATAGACTTAATTGACTACATCGGGCTTCTAATTATTATAGATAAAAAAAGTTTTTAATTATAAAAAAACATTTTAAATTTAACATTGGAATTAAGTGGTTAATATTATTTATATAAGTGTAAGGTAATGTAAGAATATATACTTATTGATCCAGAAATTTAAATTAGGGTGACCTTAAGTTTTTATAAATATTATGAATGAAAGGGTAACATATGTTTTTATGTTTTTCCATATATTTTTTTAAATTAGAGAAATAAATATTTAAATAAATTAAAAAAAAATAAAAAATTAGGTTATTGTTTCACATTTTTAGTATAATTCTTTTATTCTTTTTTTCTTTTTCGGGTGGTTTGAGAACATATTTTACAAATGAGTCAAACCAGTTCGAGCTCGACTTGGTTAAATATTTATTATTTCGACTCGAAAAACTTGAACTAAAATTAAATTTTTAAATATGTGTACAAAAAGTATTTATTTTAAATTTTAGATTGTAATAATAAAATAAATAAAAAAATACAATATTTATCATTAAGCTCAAAAAAGTTGACAAATTATAAACAAGTATTATATGAGCTCGAACTCGAATATTAAACGAGCGACTCGGCCTTGATTTAAACTTAGTTAAAGTCAAACTCAAGTTTTGACTGAACGGGCTCACGAGCAGCCGTCCTAATCTTAGCCCTAACCTAAATTCCTAATCTTAGCCCTAACCTAAATTCGTCTATGCATACTCACAAATTCATACCGATAAACACTAATTTGACCTTTTAGATATGTTTTGAAATTGAATGAATGCAGATACAAAGAATTGTTCATGAGCTTAGTATCTCAAATTTCACACTAGAATACTCAGAAGATGAAGCTGGAAAAGTTTTAATATCACTAATGAGAAAAGACATTACAGCATCAAAAGCCTTAAACATGATTGAGCTTCAATCTTATCAAATGGTGGTTACAAGTTTAAGAATCACATCTTCAGTTGCAGTCCTAACAGAGAGAAGATGTATCAGAATGTTATTAGACAAGATCAAAGACTCAGAATTACCCAAGAAGAAGATACTCAAATACTTCTTATATCTCATGAGAAAGTATGGCAAACTATTCATTGGAGAACTTCAAACAATAAATGAAGGAACAGAAACTTCAAATGGTCTCATTTCTCAAGTTCTATCTCACAATAACATTGATCCTCCCATTGAATTCAAATGCCCAACCTCGGCCAATTTATCGAATCATGGTTCTACAGCTAGCAATTTTACTTTTGTCGACGACTTACAACTCGATGTCAGCAATGTCTCGTTTCAATCTTCAGATACTGATCATTCTGGAATTCAAATCAACCCTGACTTTGAATCTTTCCATCAGTTTGAGTTAGGCAAGGAAATTACTCAAGAAGCTCTTCAAGTAATGGAAATTGTTTCATCCCAGAACTTTTCTCAACCTGGATTAATAGTAGCCTCTGGAATTCTTATTGTGCTTCTTGAAGCCCTTCATGAAGAAAATAAGCCTGATTGCAAACTTTATGCAATGAAAATCATCTGTCAGTTGTCATCAAACAATGATATTGGTCATCACATGGTACATTTGGATTACATAGCTAAAATTGCTCTGTTTTTGAATGATCATGATTTTGCTCTATATTCCATTGAAATTCTGAGAAATTTGTGTTTGATTGAAGAAGCTATACCTGTGATAGCTGAAAGCGATGATTGCATTTCTGGCATTGCCGAGGTTCTCGGTTTTGGGACTAAGGAACAAAAACTTGCCATTGAAGTTCTGTATTCATTGTGCTATAATTTCAATGAGCAGGTAATGAAAAGTGATATTATATTATCTTTGATGAATGTATATGTAAATGGGGATGATAGTTTGAAGTATGCTGCTCTGGATTTGCTTCAGCTCTCAAGCAAAGTCCCAAAGAGAGAGCCATAAGAGTTCAAATTAAGACTGGCTTTTGTCTGTGGAGTGATGTTTTGAATCATATGGCTTTTTTTGAAAAGGAAATTGTACATTTGTATAAGAGATATGAGTTCATTTCTATTAGTTGACTTGTCTTTAGTTAGTCTTGTATCTTGAGGTTTGAAATTGTTATATATATACCAAGGTAAGATCATTCATTTGCTCATGTTGTTTATTT
The DNA here is from genome assembly GCF_907164915.1 of Impatiens glandulifera. Lineage (NCBI taxonomy): Eukaryota > Viridiplantae > Streptophyta > Magnoliopsida > Ericales > Balsaminaceae > Impatiens > Impatiens glandulifera. The sequence goes on from NC_061864.1 coordinate 62,847,506, forward strand.
TGCAATTTAGAGTTCATTGATGTTAGAATCAATCGAGATACTATCAAGTTTGCATTGTGATTTTCATTGTGTTTGATCTCGTTAGTCATTGGAGACCGTCTAAGAAGTTGTAACTTACATATGACTCCCACTAAAACTTAGACTCAAATGATCTTCATAACTTCTAAATGAATCACATGTGTAACTAGCAATGTCTACTTAACTGGATAATAACTTATTTGATATGTTAAAATATCGTTGTTTTAAATATTCAATATCGTGGTGTCTTGGGAGGTCGCATCCTTGGAACACTATGTGGTTAAGGAAACAAGAGATGAAGAGATTGAGGATGAATATGATAGTCCTCCATGTGTTCCGAGATTGATTGCATGATTAGAGAAGATAAACTATTTTCGAGAAAGGATGTGCTCAAGAATTTTGATGCTAGGGAGACTACTATATAAAAATAATAGAGAAAAGTAATTTTTTTTTTTTAAAGGAATGAGGATAAGATGAAGGCAAAGAAGCACATATTGGGAAAGGAAAAAGAAATATAGAAACTTCACAGTAATAAGAACTGTAAAGCTTGAAAAGAAGGTTCTATCTATTTTAATTAGTTCTTATGAAAATTTTGAATCAACTTTGTATTCATTTATGCTTTTGTGAACTTAATATTGTTTTCCCATTATCTTTTAGTTTATTTTGTTGAATTTATAATATCTAATGTCTCAACTTAATTTGCACTAGTAATATTTTTCCTTTGTAGGCTGATATTCAATTAAAAAAAATCTTACTTTTTGAAAAAATAGTTAATTTTTTTTTTTATTTCGTGACACAACACAAACACAGTTAATTTAAACCCGCTAATCAATAAGTCAAAATTTGATTACAATATATTAAAATATGCCTTATTAGCAATAGACATGTTAACTAAAATATTTGTCAAGTCATTTTAGTTTCATCAAATTATAATTAAACAGAAACAAATGCATATCATATATATTCAACATATTCGTATTCACATTGTATTGTATGATTGATTAATCTTAACTCTATTTATTGAACCCCCATCTAAAATATCATATTTTAATGGAGTATTATACATGAATAAATTTTTTACTTGTATTAAGTTAATAAGTTTTATAATTTTAAATTAAAACGTTAAAAACTCGTGACATTTGAATTTATATTTTTATCATTTCAACCACCATAAAGAGTTAGACCATAAAAAGTTAGAGCTGAATTAGTTGATGTAGACCGGGATGTTCAACTATTTGGTTGATCCGTAATACGGTTTCAGTTAAGTCCGATTTTGTTTTTTATTATATAAATCGGTTAATCGACGGATATTGATATCAGTTTTACCGGTTCTGGTTCTACCGGTTTCGATCGCTTAATCGGAACCAATATTTGAGTCTTTTTTTTAATTAAGTATTAAATTAATTAAATGAATTTTATCTTATTTTTATTATAATTATAATTTCTTTAAATTATCATGGAATTGTAATATTATAAAAATAATTTTACATATTTTAATAAAACTATTTTAATTATTTTTTAATTTTACATAGATTATATTTTATTTTTTAAAAATAATTTTATATAAATTATAATTTAAATTATAAAAATAACTAATATATAAATTATTATATATTATTTACAAAATAACTAATATAAATATATAATTAAATTATTACCGATTTATCAATTAAATCAATAGAAAACCGAACCGTTTAACCGGTAAAAAACGATTAATAGGTAAGATGAAACCGATAAGTTATCGGTTTGGTTCGATATCACCAAAATCGGTTTCATCACTAAAAATCGATTTGGTTAGATAACGAACTAAACCGATTTTTAGGTTGCACTCGTGGTGTTGGTTACCTATTTATAATATCGAGATTTAGGTTTTTTTTTGTACAACCCTAATTGTAAGTAGATATCTTTGAACAATAAATGAATTTCACTTTCAATTATATTTTGATGGACTGTCAAGTTAAAAATAATAATAATAATTCTTAGTTTAGGCAAACAACATTTGATTTGATACTCATTAGGAGTGAATTCAATTATTTATATTGAAAGTATCATGGAATTTGATATGGCATGTTCCCTCGTATACTAATACTAGGATGGTTCTATGACTTAAACCCACTTTGAAAAAAAAAACTAATATATATTTCCTTTTTTACACGATAAGAAGATAAAAATGAGACACGAGCCTTTCATTTTTTTATATTTTCAATTTATTTCATTATTTGTTTCTCTAATCCTTAAAATAAACAATGCAAAATTTTTGTTTTGTCGATTTTTCAAACTCAAATTCCTGGATCCATTACTATTACATATGTTATGTTTCTTTAATTGTTTTCTTTTTGCTTACCTTTCATTTTTCTTTCTTCTGTCTAATAAGTAATAAATGATAATTTTGTAGTTTAACTACTAAACCCTTAAGTTGAAAAAAAAGATATCCAAAGTCTCTTGACAAACAAAATCAAAATCGCATAATTATCCAACTATAAAATAACCAAACAAGGCAAAGGAAACCCCAAAAAATCGATATTAAGATGATCGACACAACAAAAACAAAAAAAAAATAAAAAATAACTTTAGGATGCGACATTTATTAGCAAGAACAAAATGAAACTAAAACCACATAGGTTAAAAATTAACTACATTATTAAAGGAACTTAAGCATATTGCAAAGGCTTGAAAAGCAGATAGAGGACAACAATAATCCATTCTGAAAATATCATCCCCCACCTTCCGAAATTGTAGAATAATTTTATCTTCCTTATGATCTTTTGTAATAATATTTTTAGAATCCTTAGAAGATTCAATTAACTGAAAATTTTTAATTGATGCCACTGTATGATCTGGTCCTTTGAAATTAAGACACCAACAATTAACACGTTCATTCCATTGTGGAATTTTTGTTCTAAAAAACATCGAGGCATCGTCTTTCTTTAGATCCGAAACATTATTTGTTAGGGTTTTGTGAAGAACACATTTCATAAATCTTGGACATGGACTTGTTCGAGATAATATAGGATAAAATATTTCACCCACTTTGTTATTTGAGGAGTACTCTTTCTCATTTGATGATTGTGTTTCAAAGATAGTAACTTTTGTGCAAAAGAAATTTGATCTGCACATATAGAAATATATAGTCATTAAAGAAAGAATAATAGAAAAATTACTTCTAGTAATATTTTTTTTTACCATCTAACCTCATTGTTCCAACTGGTTGAGATGAAATATCGGTTGATGAGAATATCATGAATTCACTTCTGGTAAATCTTCTTACCCTTTTTGCTATAAACAAAGGTTTACTTGCCTTTGATGACAATTTTTCTGCAAGAAAAAACTAGATTACAAAAATACCCTTGTTCATTCTAATTTTTTAAAGGATAAAACTAATTTCATTCGATATAAAAAAAATTACAGCAAAACATAGTTACATGAAGTAAAACCAGGAAATGACTCAAAGAAGAAAACAAAGACAAACTAACTTTTCATTCGTGCACGGAATGTAGGTGTGAACAAACTCGACAAAATTGAATCGCACCCGAATAGTATATCAACTAATTTAATCTAAAAAAATCGAGACTAGATAGAAGGATGAATTTAAAACTGAACATAACTAAGACTATTTTTTTTAATCTAACTAATTATTCAATTATATACATTTATAGTTAATTAAGAGAGTAAGAGTGTACAAAATTAATTGAATTCTTCCAAGTGTAAATGGTGGAGCATATTTTGTCTACCTCAAAAAATAAAATAAAAAATAGCAGATGTACATAATTTTTATAATTGTTAACTAAGTAGTTCTATAAATTTCTTATGATTGATTAATAATATTATACTTAATTGTTTTATATACTTGAAAAAAAATAGATTAGTGTATAAACTTGAGAAATGTTACTAAACTTATACAAGTATTCGATTCATTTGAATGTATGGACGGTTATGAAAATTGAATTTAGTTTCTTTTTTAATTAAGGAGAACTAGTATGACACCCCATATACATAATCACCCAACTCAAAACGCTTTCAGTTGGAATCGAACACGTGACTTTTGATCTCTTAATTCGACTCTTACCACCGAACTACCTTAGTGCCTTAGTGGGTAGGTTATGAATATTGAATTTAGTATAACTGAATTACTTTTTTAATACATTTTTAGTTGAAAAACCTCGAACATCGATGCCCTAACGTAATTAAGGGAACCACACTTTGCCTAATAAAAATATATAGCACAGGTTAATTATGAGATAAGTTTCCACAAATTAAATGAATGAAAACATATCTAATTATGGTCCAAGTTAATTGGGATATAAGTTTCCACAAATTAAAAAGATTGACAAAATCATATTCAAAAAACCCATATAATTAAACTATCAGTTGTGAATAATTCTTTAATTACCAGGATTGATGCCAAGGTATAAATGGTATGTGGATGTTGCCTTGTCTCTTCTAATAAAACATTGGATTGGTAAGCCTTTGGGTGCCGACTAATTAAAAGAATCAAAGGGTTGAAGATGAATGAAATCAGAATTTTAGAACTTTAAATAAGATCCATAGAGGGATATAAGAGAAAACAAGAATTAATAGAACAAAAAAAACCTGCTTGAGTGGTGATATGCCAGGTAAGATGACCAATGGACACTTCTCAGGTGTTTCGACCGATCCCATAGTGCAAACTGAGGAAAAACAATTGTTGTTTTTCTTTTATTTATAGGATAGATTATTTATAGTATAATTAGATAAGGTTGTAACCAAGTCATTGTTGACCAAATCAACCTTCAACATAGGTTAATTAATTGATTTTCATTTGATAAATACTTGTTCAAATGAAGTTATAGGTCCTAATTTTGTGTTGGATATATGTGGAATATTTTCCTACAACATTAAATCATTTTGATCAATTATAGAACACAAATTTCTCTAATTAATTATGTACATGGTGATCAACTTTGGTTAATATGCAAGGGACGGACGTTTGAAGAGCCATATAAGTATCGTAAAACCAAAATTTGTTCTTATTTTTTATTTAACTTGTTATATTTTATGTTATATTTAAACATTATTAATTTTGTATTATATTTAACCTAAATAATTTAATTTAATTAGTTAAATGTTATAATAATTTATATGAGGTATTAGGTTCAAACATTGATAAGTTATTTTTTAAAACAAATTTTTTTTAGGGACCGGAAATGAGAAACTTTTCGTGTGATTGCGAAAAGCATGAAAGTCAAGAAACAAGGTTTGACAAAAACAAATACAAGCTCTAGTTGTGATATTGAAAACAAAAGCAGAAAAAACGTATATAGTTAACATTAGTGAAGAAATAATGTTAAGATGTTAATTAAGGTAGATCGGCGTGAATTTGGATATCTTTGTAACGTTTGAGTTTTAAAATGTTCCGCTCTACTATTTTTTAAATTGGTTCATTCATGAAGGGTTGAACTCATATTTTTCAGACATTAACTCTTATGCTCTACAATTGAACTTAATTTAATTGAAGAGTCTTCAAACTTTTCACTCTATTCAATTTAATTGACAGATTATTTAATTAGGTTAACCCAAATATTTAATTTTTAGATTAAAATTTAAGGAGTTAAACAAATTGGTTATAAACTTAAATTAGAATGAGAAACATGCATTATGTGACAACTCATAAAAAGAAAATATATAGACAAAATGGATATAGCAAACAATTTAAGGAAATCATGAGTATAATAAGACAGATAGGATACTCTGTTACAATCCTCTTTTCTCCCTCAAAATAATAATCATATTTAATAAGAGGAGTTGTATAGAATGGAAATTGGATTCTAGATCTTTGTAAAGAAATTAGTATGTAAATATTATGATAAATGACTAATTAACAAATTAAGGGGAAGAAGAAAATTAAATTGAATGATAGAGTAAGAGCAAAAGTGAATTTCATATTGAGGCAAAACATAAGTTATCAACAAATGTCTTAGGACACATATATTTGAAATTTTAAGAACATATAATATTAATAGTTTAAATGATTATAAATTAGATTAGATTTCTAAGTTTTTCAAGTTGGAAAATTCGTATGAACTTTTGTTATTGTTAATATTATTATTTAAATTAACAAACTTAGTACAACTCACATATCAAACTTCTTTATGAACTAATATTATATGTCTAAAATTGTTTTAGACAATATGAAATATAAATATTGTGAGATTGTTTATATTTTTAACAAATTCATTTCAATGAAAGAATAAAGAATAACATTTTCTCATCTTGCATACAAAATCAAAGTAGTCAATCTTGATAATACCAAAAATAAAAATCCCAAGGGGACAAGCCCAAAGCTCAAAACCCAAACCCCACCCATCCATGATCGTCTGTCATACCAAAAAACAATCCCAAGTCATTGAATGAATCGAAACAAATCAGCTAGAAAATAAAACAACAAAAATCAAAAATCATATTGTGAGATTGTTGACTACTTAATAGAGTATAAAATTACCTTACAATAATATTTTTTTTTACTCGAGTTTAGTACCGAGGTGATTAACCTAACCCCCTCCATAGTCATAACATTGAGAATGGAAATTATTTGTTCATTTTTCTCTCAAATAAGCAATTTACTTAGTTTTATTTGTTAATCATTTTTATCTCATGATTTGATTGTTTCATATTAATAAATAGAACTTAATTAGTCAGAGTCCATGTATCAAAGAATCAATTTAGCCCATAACAAACATTTATTCAACTAGTCGTTAAGGACATTAAACTTATTTCACACACTACTCTTCATATACGTACACCTTAGAGCTTGTTTGATGTGGGATTATTTGGATTAATTTCAAATAATTTCTTATCAAATTATCCACCAAATCATAATAAAATTTTCATCTAGACAAAATATAAAGTGAAATTATTCAACTTATTAATTAAAATATTAAATTACTTAAAAAACATATTTTTATAAAATTGAAATATTAAATACCAAAAATTATTTTAATAATTTAACCTCAAATACTTGTTTATTTATCTAGCAAGATTTTGAATTTATAATCTGATCAATTTTATTCAAATAATCACAAACCAAACTTAAAAAGGATGTATCAATGAATAGACAAGAAGACAAACTTTTGTGAAAAAGATTTATTCTTATGATCATCATTTAACAAAAGTACTTTTTTTAATGATAATCAAAAATAAAATCTGTTAGTTGAGCCGTTTTGGATTTGGACAAACTTTGATGGTTCTTTTATGGTGAATGAAAATAGTTTTCTTTTCTGTTAAAAAAGAAAATAATTTGAAACACTTTAGCCATTGAAATATGATTGGTTTTAATTTGCAAATTTTATAATCAAACAAGACCAACTTGTGTGCCCATTTTGGTGCTTTTTACATGGTCCCCGGGGGGGTGGAATCTATAATAATAATGAAAACGAATTTGTTTGGGCCAAAGTAATTAGGTCATCCTTTTTAGACGGCGCTATGTTCCTTCAAAAGTTTCAACAGATACTTTTTCTTTTTCTTTTTTTACTTTTTTTGTTTTTTTTTGCTAAAAAACAATTAATACTTTCTTAATCAAGGGGCATTGATCATTATACATCATGATTGTCATTAAAATATCTAACATATCACATAGGCAATGGAGATTAAATTCCCCAAATGTTTTTGAAAGAATAATTGAATCTTTATATTGGTTCATATTTCAATGAACAAATCAATTGTTTGTTCTTGGCGGGTACTAGGATGCGTGGAATGATTAGGTGCCAAGATTATCGCGTATTAAATATTGGTCTTTCACTTTAGTTATCTTATAGTGAATCATTTGGTTAGGTAGAAACCACGTCATGTTCAATAATTATAGTCGACTAATGCGAAATTGACCATCTTGCAAGGCTAAATACTCATGTGTGACCGATAACGAATTAGTACAGCGAGTCTATGTTTGGTTGGAGGTACAGTACTATAGATATAGGATAAAGATATCTATAGTAAAACTAAATTAATGTTTAGTTAAAATAAATTATATCTACAGTGTTATTAAGGGTATAATTTATACCTAAAATGAGGTATAAAATTGTAACAGATATCACTAGGTATAAATTTTATACTTTTTTATCTTTTCGTTTCTAATCTTTACTAATTTCTAATTTTTCTTTTAAACTCATTATTATGAATAACCTCAATTATTGTCTTTTTCATCCTAGGGATGTGAAAGTGGACCTAGTTACTCCATTGATGAAAGCTTATCCAATTTAAAATGTAAACAAATTTTTTGAATTTTTCATTCTCTTGACCAATAATCTCTAAAGTGAAAATAGAGATAAAAAAATAAAATAATTATTTATTTAGGAAATATTTAACAAAAAAAAATATACAAATAAGTTAAAACAATAAGTTTCTTTTTATTTTATTAGGTTAGAATATATTAATAATTAAGTCATATTTGTTTTAGTCAGTTTTGTTTTTAGTTAGTCTTATTTTCAAGTGATGAACAAACTTTTATTTTTATCTTGATAAGTACCTAAATTCTTATTAAACCTCCAACATAGAACAATCTATTGAAGTTCATTTATTTGTGATTTTGTTATTATATATATTTAATGGTATTAATTATTAATAAATATTTATTTAATTATAGGAAATAAAATATATATATATATAAAGAAAATATTTTATCACATAGCATTATTAAATATTCTTAAAAATATTTATAATAAATATTTTTTATTAGTTTAAATATAATTAATAATAAATATTAAAATAATTTATATAAATACAAGGATATATAAAATAGTCTTTAATTATTTTTATTATTTTTTTATATTACCCACCAAACACAAAATTATAAAATTTATATAATTTATACAATTTTTATCATTTCAACCAAACACTAATAATCTATATAATTTATACAAGTTATACCCCGTATAACTTATATAGATATAACTAGTACCACAAACCAAACGTCACCCTCTGAGGGAATGAAATAGAATATGAAACTGTAAATTCCCAAACAGTAGAAGAAGAGCACTTTTTAAAAAAGAAATATAGAATTGTTGAAAATGAAAAAAAAATTAAAAAAAAAGCTAACATCTCCTTTTATTATTCTTCATAATTTTGATAAAAACAATGTCTATTTTTATCCATCAAGTTTTGGACTCAATCGAAGGATCTTGTAATTAATAACAATTTCTTCTTATTCAATGATGATAAACAAACTCATTATGCATATGATTAACTTGCGAACTATTAAAAAACTTATTAGAAATGTTACGAATTCTCTCCTCTAAAGAATGTCCTAAGCGTTTGATTAGTCTGTCTTAACTCATTACTTGTATGGAGTATTAATATGCTCATTAGTTTTTGTTCTTTTTCAATTTTTTGTTTTTGTTACTTTTTGGCATGGTTGATTTGTTACTTTTAATTTTTATTTTCAGATAAGTTGTTGGAAAAATTGAATAATAACACATGTTTAACAATTCATAAATAGACAAGCTACAATAAAGGCCTAATAATTCTTTTTCCCTTTTTGTATAATCAAATAGGCAGCCAATTCAATTGAGCATCAAACAATCAAATAATCAAAGAAACAGAGAGCAAAACACCAAGATTTTACGTGAAAACCCCAAATTAGGTAAAAACTACGGGACACTTCGGCTACTTAATTCATCCATTATATCAAATGGGTATACAATGTTGTTCAATACAAGCCTAGAGGTATAATCTAATCAAAATTATCAATTAACTTCATCCTAACTTGTCATTCACATACATTATCATCAAAAAGAGATAAAGGAAATTAGAAGAAGAACCTGTTGCATCAATGGAGAAATTGTTGTTTCAATGGAGGAAGAACTGCTGGAAGAGGGAGAAAGAAAAACAAATAAAATTGTTATGTTTTGTTTTTCCTTAATTAAATATGTCATAATGGGCTTTATTAATTTGTTAGGCCCAACTGCCAAATGAGCTGACCCAACCTAAGTTTGTATCATTATGCTTTAACGACCCTTTTTTTTTTTTTATCAAATTCACCTTATTTAATAAAAACAAAAACAAATTATATATTTCTATCAAATATAGGTATCTTCTTGAAGATCTTAGAATACATTTACAATTTTATTTTGTTAGTTTATTAAAGGCTACCAATGGAATTTTTTACTAAACAATAAACAAATCAAGTGTATGATAAATGTTTTTAATAGTTGTTAATATGTCATTATATTTTTTTACTCATAATTTATTCCCGAGATGGTTAGTATATAAATTAAAGTAAAATAAAAAAATAGAAATTATAATTTATTCTTAAGTATATATATATTTTTTTATGATTTGATTTTATTAGTATAAAATTAAAATAATAATAACATAATGCTAATATATATATATTTAAAGAAAATAAATCTATTTAAATTTTAGTTTAACAGCAACAAAAATACCATTAAATGAGCACATGAGTGACATATATATTACTTTACTTTTTCTTTTGAAACAATCATGTTACTAGGTACTAAAATATATAATAATGTTGCCTTACCTAACTTCTATGGCCTCAAAACAAATATATATATATATATATAATCACAACTTTAGTATCACAAAATCAACTAATCCAATTTAGTAACTAATACTATTCTTTTTATAATATAAGAAACTTTATTAAATTACAAAATAAAATGTTAGGCCGCAGTAAAAGAGAAGAGAAACGATAAAAATAAAATAGTAAGACTCTTTTTAATTTAAAACATTTTTGAATAATATTGATAGTTGAGTTACCTTAATTAAGAGATATATAAGATAATTTATACCATATATATAAATAATTATTAACTATTTCTAAATATTGGTCCCAAATATATTTCTATTATCCAAGCAATTAGTTTCGAAAATGTTTAAACGATTTCTATAGAATAAAATGAAAACATCTATTTTAGAAAAAAAACAATTGTGAGGACATTATAGTTTAATAAGTGAAAATGGTTTTTTTTATCAGGGAGTATAAATGTCTTAAATTTAACTAGCATGTATCCCGTGCATTTAGTAACACGAGTAATAATATAAAAAATCGTGAAAAAAATATTACGGTAAAAATTTGGGCGGGTCAACCCACAATTCGACCCAAGTATCCATTTACTCTCACATATATCCAAATTAACCACAGCTCTCGACCCGGTAATCTGGACACTTTAAAAATTAAGCATCATTATATATATATAGATTAGTTAGTTAAAAAGTTGAACTTATATTGTTAAAATGTCACGCGTTTATCAAATTTTGGGTTAAATTTAAAATATAAAGTATTATTAGTCTAGTTGGTTAAAATGTTATACTTGTTTAGTTAGGTTGTAAGTTTGAACCATACCTATAACATTTTTAATTTTATTTTTAACCGTTTTAAGTTTATGGGCGGGTCAACCCACAATCCGACCCAAGTATCCATTTACTCTCACATATATCCAAATTAACCACAGCTCTCGACCCGGCAATCCGGACACTTTAAAAATTAAGCATCATTATAGCATTTTTAATTTTATTTTTAACCGTTTTAAGTTTATGGGCGGGTCAACCCACAATCCGACCCAAGTATCCATTTACTCTCACATATATATTCAAATTAACCACAGCTCTCAACCCGGCAATCCAGACACTTTAAAAATTAAGCATCATAATATATATATAGATTTCAACTAAAAAAATTTAAATTAGAGATAGATTACTAAGAAAATGTATTATTCTTAAATTAAATTAAAAGGAAAAACCGTCTGCCATAAACATAATGTGTGTTTCTAATTCAAGAAAATATTTAACATGGAATTTTTATAGTTTGATAATACAAAATATAGTATTTATATATTTTCCTTAGATTTATGAATAATATAAATTTCAAGATATCTGGCAATATGTGAGAAAAAAAACTAGCTCAATAATAACAGGGACATCACAGGAGCTCTTTTGATGTGGGATTGATTTAGATTTTTAATTAATTAAATTATTTTAATGTTATTTTGTATTTAAATTTTATAAAAATAAAATAAAGGTATTTTAATATTTTTATTGATAAAATGAAAAATTCCGAGTTTTTTTATATGAAAATTAAAAAAAAAACATGAATCAAATAAACTCTAATAAATGTTGAATGAACAAGTAACCAAGACATACCAAATAAATTAATCAAACCTAGCTTAATTAAATATATAATATATATATTTAAACATGACTAAAAAAATATGCTGATGCTACTGTCCACATGCCAACAAATAGAGAATCCAAAATAAATTATTTTTTCTAATAACCCTAGAAAATAAAATTTTATAATAGGGAAAAAAAGCAGAGCCATTATTGGATGATTCGTATCCAAAGACTATAAAGGATAAGAAAGCTCCCCAGACTATAATTAAGCTGTCAAATTATTTTTATATGGTTAAAAAATTCAATACTTTTGGTAGGCCCAAAATCATTGTAATTGATTCTTTGACAATTTGTTTGTATATATGTTGTTCATGACGCATGCAATAACATGTATTCGTCCTATTATTCAAATTGAAATATTATTAAAAAAACAATTTAATATACTCGTATAGGTGAGGGTGCGATCATATCCGTACTAATGCACGCTGAATCTCATCGAAGTCCACAGTTAAGCGTGATTGACGATCTAATATTATAATAGATAACCCACTCAGAAGTTTTCTTGTCGCAATTCATTTGAAACTGTTCGAACATACTTAAGGTCACAAAGTTGATTCTCTATATTTACACATTTCTCATGTTTTTATATTTCAAGGACAATGTTTTTAAAAACAAGTATACTCGTACAATGAAAGAAGAAAGTAATTCTATATAATTGGTCGAACATGCACATATTTATTTTTAAAACTTAACGGTTATATTCCAAATCTAATAATACACTAGATAATAATAGATTTAAATCAATTTATTTGCAACTTTACATCAATTGGTCAAAATCTTATAGAATTTCAGAATGAATTATGACATTATCCGATAGATACAAAAAATAAGATAATTAATTATCGAGTAAGTTTGAACCAAAAATATGGAAGAACCACTTTTCCATACATATGGTGGCAATGTGTGTCACTTAAAAGAATCCATATTGTGTCATTTGATAAGAATATAGTGGATAAAACAAAATTTCACATTTAATTTATGTTAATTTTATTCCATGGATTAAGTAACACAATTTTATCATATTGTATACATTAGTAATTTTTGATCAATTATTTTATTAAAAATATTTTACTATATTTAATTAAAATAATTTTGACTTGTTTGTTTTACTATCCACTTTTAAGTTCAAGTTGTATTTTTTTTTAAATAAATTTGTTCACGTTTTTTTTAAATGATTAAATTATAAAATATTATTATATTTTAATTTTATCTTTATTAATTTAAGTGGACTAAAAACATTAGTTTAAGTAATTATAAATGTTTAAAAATATTGAATTTGTATAAATTAATAAGTTACATGTGTAAATTAAAATAGAATTTAAAGAACAATTTTTATTACCAAAATAAATTGAATTCAAAAATGTATTACATAATTCAAAATTTTCGATCACATGACCTAAGATTATTAAGACACTCTAAACAACTTATAGTTTAGTTGGTTAGATCAAGTTTTCTAAATCAAATTAAAACTAATTAAAAAATAATACATAAACTATTAATATTAAGTTTGAATTCCTAAAAACCCAAATTTTGCTTGGTATTGATATGATATCCCTTGAAACTTATAAATTTATGTTAAGTAACGAAAAAAATAATGGAATAATTTTAAAGGTTAAATGGTTAAGAATTATCATTTCGGAGGAATACAATTAAGTACTTAATTAAGTTATGAGTTGAATTAAAATTTAAATTATTATAAGATTGAATTCCATATATGTTATCATTGATTTATAAAGTTATTTTATATAATAAGTACCTTTAACATTTTAAATAAAATATAAAAAGCATTATTGTCGCATTTACCTTAAACAAAACTAAAATCCTACTTTATATTAATTTATCAGAATTACTCCAAATTCCAATCAAGCACTAGAATTCAATCATAAAAAACCAAAATGGATCTAACATTGATTTCAACTTATATTCTCTCCCTTCAACTTGCCATTGAACCTAGGCTAGCTAGTCTAAAACTAAAAAGAAAAAAAAAAAAAGTACCTAGCTAGTCTTAGAGTTTGGTTGATAACTTTGATTGAATTTTTTTTATATATAAAAAAGTGTAATATAAATAGTAGGATAAACCAATGAAGGTAACTTAGTGGTAAAAGTCATTTAAGAGACTAAAATGTCACAAGTTTAATTTTATCAGAAAACGATTTGAGTTTAAACGGTGGGCCATGACTATGGGTGTCATGTTACTTCAGGTTATTTGAGTTTTTAATTTTTTTTAATTATATTATATTCTTCTTTTGTATGTTACATATTTTTTTAGAAAAATAATTAATTTAAAATTAATAAATTTAATGTTTAAAAAAATATAAGATTGGTGATAATAGATTTTATAAAATTCTACCATAACCAACTTGCTCCTGGATTTAATTTAAAATAAAAATTGCCTTGACATTATTTTTTTGTGTGCCTAATTTATTTCAACAATATTTATAGTTAAATTTAAAACTTTTTCTTGATGTTTTGTATCAAGCCGATTGTTTCATCATCATTATCAACATTATTCTAATAACTATGAAGATTTTCGTGCGATGCATACGGATAAAAATATATTGTTACAACGTCCCGCGTTTATCAAATTTTGTGTTGAATTTAAAATATAAAGTGTCATTAGCTTAGTTGGTTAAAGAGTTGTACTTGTTTTGTTAGGTTGCGAGATCGAAACATATCTATGGTATTTTTAATTTTATTTTTAACCGTTTTAAGTTTATGGGCGGGTCAACCCAGAATCCGACCCAAGTATCCATTTACTCTCACATATATATCCAAATCAATCACAGCTCTCGACAATTTAAATATAATTTTTTTTTAATAACTCATTATATAAATCTAACCTACATTTTTATTTAACAATATTATGCAATGTTTGGTAAAAGATACAAGAAGTATAACACTATTGGGATAGTATAAATTATACCAATAATGTTTTTATATGTTATTTTTTAGGATTTACTATTGGTACAAATTTAAACCCCTATATAATTTATACCTCATATTTAGTATAAAATAGTAACTAGTCCCCCTTTAGGTACAACACTATTCTTATATCCCTTATTTTTTTATTTTTCATTATACTCTTTATTAATGTTATATATAACTTATTATTATATAATATATTAAATATATTTTATTTAGTTTTAATATTAATATTATATATAATCATTTTTAATATATATATATATATTTTAAAATAATTCAATATTTTAATTAAAATATATTTATTTATTTTTATAACCATAATTTTATTAATGATTTTCTGTATTTACTTATATTATAAATACTATTTTTTATTTTAGTTTATTTTATTACAATTATTAATAATATTTAAAATAAATAAACATAATTTACGGTTTATATTATAATTATTTTTTATATTTTAATTAAAATTAAATTAATTATTAAATAATAACAATACAATAATTTATAATAATAAACAATATTATTTAAAATATAAGTAAATATAATAAATAATAATAATAATAATAATTTTAAATTCATATTTATACAACTTATACTACATTCTTATACTGAATGTCAAACATAAAATTATAAACCATATACAACTTATACTATTTCTTATAAGAGGAATGATAAACTCAACGAAATATTAGCGAAAGCAAGGTCACGAATCATACGTGGCCTTGCCACGTGGGTAGGAGAGAGACAGAAAAAATAAAATAAATTGAAACGTTTTATTTCCCCCAAAACCAAAATCTTTTTTCTCTCTCTTTCTCTTTCGTTTCATTTCCCCTAAACCCACCGGCGATTCTCTTCTTTCATTTTTATCGACTTCACTTTCGATCGATCAAAATGGTAAGTCTTCTTCCGTTTATCTATCGTTCGTTATCTTCGGTTTATCTTCAGTTTTATACTTCTTTTTGTCTTCAGGCTGGTGTAGGTGCAGGTGCAAGTTCATCATTTGGTAAAACAACACCAACTCCAAGATAAAAACACCATGTATTCATCTTTTTATAATTGAATCTATTTAGCATTGATGCTTTAGTGCATGGGATTAGGGTTAAGATGATTAGGGTTTAGATGATTGGTTTATGGTTTAGAATTTAGCGATTAAGGTTTAACTGTATTTTGGGTTAGTTGCAGAAACAATTTCAATTAGGGTTGTAAAAAATAGCCATTTCTGGTCCCGAAACTAGCATTTCTAGTCCCGAAACCAGCATTTCTGGTTCCGAAACAGGCTTTCTGGTCCCGAGACCGGCATTTTTGGTCCCGAGACCGGCATTTTTGGTCCCCAAACCGACATTTCTAGTCCCAAAACAGGCATTTCTGGTCTCGAAACAGGCATTTCTAATCCCGAAACATGCATTTTTGGTCCCAAAACAAACATTTCTGGTCCCGAAATCGGCATTTCTGGTCTCAAAACCTGTATTTCTGGTCCAAAACAGGCATTTCTGGTCCCGAAACAAGCATTTCTAGTCTTAAAACAGGCATTTCTAGTACCGAAACAGACATTTTTGGTCCTAAAACAGGCATTTCTTGTCCCGAAACCAGCATTTCAGGGTCATTTTTGGTTTTAAAATCACCATTTATGGTGATTTCGGGCCCAAAAATTGTTATTTCGGACCCCAAAATAGTTATTTCAGACTCCGAAATGGTTTCTATACGATCTTTTATGCATATTTTATTTCTTTTTTAAACCAATAATCTTATTGTAATGTTAATTTGATTTGTAGGTCATGTATGAAAATCCAGATCTTATTATTGATCAAGTTAATGAAGAAATGAGATTATTTGAGATCTCTCGAAATGTATAATAGATTGTATTTTAAATGTGCTATAAAGGACAAATTGTAATATTGTAAATAAAGTTTTTAATTATATAAATTTCTAGTATAACAACATTGTTTTCAATTATTTTTGATTTTTTTAGTATTCATTATAATGTTTCAGATTAAAAAATATCAAGAAAAGTGTTTCTACAATCTACATAGCATAAATCAAACAAATATATTTTTTTAAAACAATTCTAAATAATCCTACATCAAACAAGTCTTTATAAAAAAACTGATGAGTTTTCAATTAATATGCATTGAAGCTAAATTAAAGTGTTTTCAAGGGAGTACGCGTTGACGCTTCTTCATATCACCTTCTTTTTCATAAAGATCATTTTTTTTCTTTACTCTCCATTATTGAACTTCTTATGATCTCTATAACCAACAATGATATTTTTGTCCATATGATTCATTATTAATTCATTTGTATTATAGATTTTGTATAGAAAAAAAAAAAGCAATGAATAGACAATAAAGTTTACTGAAATTCTTTGAGCAAAAATTATATATATATATATATATTTGTTCTTTACAATAAATCAACAACACAACTCAAATGTAATCTATTTTTCAGACCTCTCCAATAGATCATTGTTATTCTTCACTGTCTACGCCGGGGAAATGACAATTAACTACAAAGAAATGAAACAGCCATAAAAGTTCTTATAGAAACCATTTCGGGGCCCGAAATCACCCACAAAATTTGGGACTAAAAATCACCCCGAAATGCTAGTTTCAGGATTAAAAATAATAGTTTCGAGACTAGAAATGCTGGTTTCGGGACCAAAAATAGTAGTTTCGGGACTCTTTTTTACAACCCTAATCCAAATCGATTCAGCAACTAAAATAGAATATTGATATTCAAATCTTTTACAACCCCAATCTAAATCGATTCAGCAGCTAAAGTATAAATGTTAAACATAAATATTGATATGACAATCATTTGGACGGAAGATAAACGAAGGAAAGAAAAAAGACTTACCATTTTGATCGATCGGAAGAGAAGAAGTCGATGAAACGTTTCAGTAAGATCGACAGTGGGTTGAGTTTTGGGAAAATGAAACGAAAGATAAAGAGAGAGATGTCGTGAGGGTTTTAGTTTTGGAGAAAAATGAAACGTTTCATAAACGGAAGAAGTCTTACCATTTCGATTTATCGGAAGAGAAGTCGATGAAAATAAAAGAAGATAATCGCCGGTGGATTTAAGAAAAATGAAACAAAAGAGAAAGAGAGAGAATGAAACAAAAGAGAGAAAAAGAATAGAGTTTTAGTTTTGGGGGAAAATGGAAAGTTTCAATTTAATTATTTTTTTACTCTCTCTTCTACCCACTGCCACTTAGGATTCGTGGTTTAGCTTTCGTGGGATTTCGTTGAAAATATCATTTCTCTTATTATAATTCATACCAAACATCAATAACTTATATAACTTATACTACCATATACTATTTATACATCGTTATAAATTATAACCCTATATAACTTATACCTTATATAATTTATACCACATACCAAAAGTTACCTTAAAATTATACTAATAAAGTTTTTTTTTAAACTTAAATTAAAGTAAAAAAAATAATAAAAAATAAATAAAAAATAAAGAAAGGTATATTTAAACAATTTAATTATTTATATATTTTATACGTGAGTCAGACAATAATAGATGGCAAGTGGTAGAATCATGCAGGCCGCCGAGTCCCACTTGATTTTGTCGTACAATAACAGCAATAATTGGTCCCATTATATATATAATATATATTTTTATTTTTAAATAAATTTTAAAAAAGTTATAACATTTTAATTTATTTTTTCATTAATTTCACCAATTAATTTATCAAGTAAAATATTTAAATATTTTATTTATTAAAAATTAATATTTTTATTATTATTAATTATTTTTTAAATATAAAAATTTAGTATTATATCATAAATCATTACTTTCGCCCTTTAAAAATTAAAATTTAACCAGTATTTATTAGTCTATTAGAAATCATTAAAATTTATCCACTCAAAAAAGTCAGTTCGTATAAACTTTTTCAATTATTTAAAAAATAAAATTAGTATTTATTTTGAGAAAATAATATATTTTTTTATAAATAAATTAACATGATATTAATATATAATAATATAATATTATTTTTAAAAAGAAAATAAAATATATTTTAATATTTTAGTTAAAGAGAATAAAATAATATTTATTTATATTAAAAAAATTATAAAACAAAATTCAACCCAATACAGTCTAGGATGATTTTAGATTATTCTTTTGAATCATTTGAATCATGTTATTTTTTAAAATTATTATTATAGTATAATTTTTTTGTTTTAGTTAATATAAATTATTTTATTAATTGGGATATATGTTTTTGTGATTTTTTATTTGGTATCTTTTTAAAATTATTATTTAAAGAATGAATCTCAAAACCCTAATTTTGATTTTATTTAGTATATCTTTTATTTCCCTCTTTGTTGTCTTAGACACCTTTATTTAAACAACTATCTTAATGGTAATTGACATTTTCTAACTTGCCTTAATATATAAATGTCAAAATTATCACATCATTAAAGGAATGTTATTTTCAATATATAAAAATCTAAAATTTATGTTACATAAAGAAAGTGAATCACAATAATTATTTTAAATTACATAAAATAATATAATTCCATTAATAGTGAAGGAAAGCTTTAACCTCTCAAATCCAATACTCAAACAAACTGACTCACATTATTCAAAATTTTGAAAAACTGTCCCCATTGTTTTAGTTTTTTTAAGTAAATATATTAACTATAATCCAACTAATTAAACTCATAATTTTACAAATTCAAGATGATTTGATCTCATATTTAATGCTTTAATCACAATTAAACTCATTTCTTTGAATTATTTCTGATTTATTATTCAATCATTAAAATTACCAAATTGATATTTGATAGAAAATGCCTAGGACTTGTTCGATAAATGTTATTCTTTTATAATAACCATACTCAAACATAATTTCATGGACCACATTACACAACTAATTAAATAAAATATTAAAAAAAATTATATTTAAAATAAATAAATATTTATTTTATTATTATATTTTAATATGTCTAATTTTTTAACTAAAAAAATTAACCTTTTCAAAATAATCATCAATATTTTTTTTTATTTCTTTTAAATCTAATTATAATCAAATATTGTTTCATCAACTCTTTAATCAATCACATCTTCAATTCATTAATTTATACCTTATTTTTTTCATTTACAAATAAATAAATTATTTTATTATTATACATCAATATCCTTTATAAACTTATTCAGTAAGTATTTATTTAAAAAATGTTGATGGGTGATAATTTTAAAGATACTTATATTTTTTAAAATTTATATGTTATTAATATATATTTTTTTTTAATTAGAGGATATTTAAAATATAATTAAAAGAGTTAAATAAATAATATTTAATTATGTTTGTCTTTTTTTAAACCCAACCTGACAAGGTCTAAGACTATCCACAACATGGTGTCAAATAAGGTATCAAATGGGTGTTAAAATAATATCAAATGGTGCAGCAGAGTATCAAAATTAAGGGGGCGCTTGATTCAAATAAGGAAATCGGAATAGGAATGGGATTGATAGATGTGTGGAATGAGAATGGGTATGATTGATAGAAGTGTAGTGTTTGGTTATGAGTATTAATCATTCTCAATACCATTGATAGTGTTTGAATATTTTCATTCCGATATTTCTATTTCATTGATAATGTTTAGATTTATTAGAGAAAAATTATTAATATTATTTTGTAATTGAATTAGATTAATATTTTTATTTTTTTTATTATATTTTATTTAATTAAAAATACAAAATATTATTATTTTTATATTATAATGGTTTAAAATATATAAAATATTGAAGTGGGTTCTAATTTAATAAAATATAAACATCTAATATTTTATTATATTAATTATATATATATATATTTTAAATACATATAAAAAAATAATTGAATGATTCAATTTTTTTTATTTATAAATAAAAATTATCTATTAATAAATATAAATTTTTTAAAATATTATATATTAATAATTAATCAAATAAAATATAATATTTTATTTAATAATATATACTATAACATTGCATAATATTTTTAATAAAAAATTTATTAAAATATTTTATATCTAACTTTTCTAATATTTTTTCAATATTTATTTTATATAAAATTGTTATTTTATTTTTAAGTTTTTATATTTTAATTAATTTATTATAATTTTATTATTAATATATAATATATAAATTGATTATATAAAAATAATTTTTTTATTATTAATTATTATAATTATTTTATTTTATTAATTTTATATTATTTAAAATAATTTTTCAATATTATATAAATAATTGAAATAATTTATTTCAATAAATAAATTAAAATAAATAATTATTTTAATTATAAAAGAACGTCTAATATAATTATAAAAGAAAAAATATATATAATATTATAATTATAATTATGAGAGAATGTGGGAGAGTGGACATCATGGGAGAGAAAATATATTACAAGGAAATGAGATTTATTCCTCCCAATTTAGAGAGAAATGGATGATTACTGAGTATACGGGAATCAAATCAATGTTCAGGAATAAAACCCATCAACCAAACACTTCATTTTATTCTCTTTCTCATTCCTGAGTACAAAAACCACGTACCAAGCATCCCTTGAGTGTTAAAATATGGATATCAAATTTTGATACAGGACCAAATTTGATGTGGCCCAATCACAGCGTGCCCAGCGCTGGTGGTTACTTTTTTATTTTTGTTTTCTTTTTTAAATACATTTTTGCATAATAATTGATCAAATATATATATATATATATATATCATTATTTTTTATTTTTCGAGATCTATAAATAGAGACTTGATTTGTGTCATTTGGACACCAAAACATTTTTGGTTTGTGTCATTTCGACACCAAAACATTTCTGAAATTTTCCACCATATTATCATCTTTGTTTGTATCACATTTCTTTTGAAATCTTCAAACTCTTTCATGGATCATCACAAAACTACAACTTCTTTCCAAATTACTTCCCAAATCAAGCTCAAAACCCAAATATACAACCTTCGAACCAAAACATGATGAATTATTTATGGTTAAAAAAAATGAAATTATGTATAAATGATGTAGAAGTGAGAGAAAATGAAAAAGTAATTTTGATACCTTGAATAACACTCTGTTGTTGGAATTTTTAGGGTCACTTGTATAATAAATAATTGTACATATGTCATATTTAATATAAGCCAAAATAATGTGATCTAATGTGAAATTAAGTTTATGGCTTATGAGTGTATTTATCATGAATATAAAGTGAGGATACCTAAGTGGCATTTCTAATTTTATGAAGGGGCTAAATTAGAAATTGTCAAACTATAATAACTAACTTATTGTTGGTTATATATAACGGTAATGGTCCCCATTTGAAGTAACGTCAATTCCTCTTTGCGTTCCCATCAACAGAGAGAAACTTATTGACTTACTCATCAATTGGAAATCAATTGGAAGAACCATTCCACATCAAGAAAGTATAAAAATAGAGAGATTAAAGACTTTTTCTATTCAAGAAAAGTGAAGATTCATGCCATTAATTAAGGTACGCTTCCGCCGCATTCAGATTTTAATTTCTCACATATTAAATTAGGATCTAATTAGGATAATTCATGGTTAAAAAAAATGAAATTATGTATAAATGATGTGGAAGTGAGAGAAAGTGAAAAAGTAATTTTGATACTTTGAATAACACTCTGTATGATATACTAAAAAAATGAGTGTTAAAATAGGTGTTAAGCTGTGTGGATAGTCTAATGACTCATTTGATGTAGTGATTATTGGGTTTTTTTTCTTCTAAAAAACGTTTTTTATGGTTAAAAGTTAAAAATATTATTTATTTTTTATAGATAAATTAATTTTATATAATTAAATAAATGGTAATTTTAATATTTAAATATATATAAAAAAATAATTAAATAATTAAAAAGATAATTGAGTTTTGAGATAAAACCATAAAAAAAAAACTCCTGTTCCATCAAATGAGCTCTAAATCTTTTTATATAAAATAAATTAAACTTTATTTAAATAAAATCCAAACTTTATAAAAAAGTAAAAATCATAAAATAAATATATATAATATAAAATAAAATAAAGTTAGAACAATCATGTGCACATATCTCAAGGGGTTTCAATATATAATACAACCCATCAACTAACCTTAAGGAGGCAGAGTAGAGCCAGAAACAGAGAAACAAGAGGAGACCTGCCGGCCCCCCCGACTCAATATGGGTATAGAAATCCACCATACCGACGACCACAAGTCCGGTGGGGATGAGAAAAAACAACTTTTCTCATCACTTCCTCCTCTAGTTCTCGGTCTTCAACCCTCTGCCCTCATTGATCATGTCGCCAAAGTCGATTCCTATCTTCTCTCCAAAATTCCCGGCGAAACTGGTGGTTCTTTCCCGGTACATCTCTTTTCATTTCTTTTCATTCATATACTTATTGTTTAAGGTTGACTTTAGTATACCCAATTTTGTTTTCTTGATTATTAGATCTAGAATCTTGCTATAATTGATTTGAATTGGACATGCATTAGGTTGAAGTTGAAGAGCTTGAGCAGATATTAACAGAAGTTAACATTCATGGGTTATCATCCTCCTCTCCAAATGAACAATCTTTATGGAAGACAATGGCTGGGGGAAGTGTTGCAAATTCTATTAGAGGTTTATCTGCTGGATTTGGAATCTCAACAGGTATAATTGGGACTTGTGGGGATGATGAATTGGGTAAACTTTTTCAAAGTAATATGAATTCTTATGGAGTAAACATATCGAGATTGAGAAAACAAAATGAGAAAACTGCTCAGTGTGTTTGTTTGGTGGATGAATTGGGCAATCGCACAATGAGACCTTGTCTTTCAAATGCTGCTAAGATTCAGGTTTATATTGTTTGTTTGTTATTCAAAGTTATCGGAATTTAACATATGTATGATGGGTTTTTGATTGCTTACATTGTGTTCTATCAGGCTGATGAACTATCAAGAGATGATTTTAAAGGCTCTAGGGTAATGTTTTTTTTAACTGTACCAAGAGTTTCATCAAATTTTCGATTATTTTTTTCATATATTCGATTTTTGTTGTTGCAGTGGTTGGTAATCAGATATGCAATAGCAAATTTGGACATTATTCATTCAGCTATTAGAATTGCTAAACAAGAGGGTCTTTTTATTTCTCTTGATTTGGCCAGTTTTGAGGTAAGAGATATATAACTAGGAAGACCTCTAAAGAATGAAAATATTACCTTTTTAGTTTCATTTGGAAACACAAAATCAAATCTTTGAATAGTAAATTTAATTTTCAAACATGTATTGTAGATACAAAAATAATAATTGCTTTTAAATAAATCTTGTTTTTTTTGTTAAAAAAATGATAATTTCATTAAAGTCACAACAGTTATGAAATATGGCTAAAATAAGCACAAGTTATTAGATGAGTTCATACTATTTAGGTTCTTATGCATATGACAAATTGAGTTTTCTTCTACTGTTTCATATTATTTAGGTATAGGGATTGATGTGTTTTCTTTGTAAGATACATAAATATGAACTTCCTTTTTATGTTTTTTTGTAATTGGGCAGATGGTTCGAAAATTTAGAGAACCTCTTCTAGAGTTATTAGAATCGAGGAACATTGATCTATGTTTTGCCAATGAGGATGAAGCTATGGAGCTCCTAAGGTAACCAAACCAACTATTAATTTTATTTAAAGGCTAAGTGAGAATCGAACTCGTAACTTTTGATCTCGTAGGAATCACCCTTACCAAAAAATTGTTGGTTATCTAACCTGTTTGATAACAGGGGTGAAGAAAATTCAAATCCGGAAGCTGCCCTCGAGTTTTTGTCAAAATATTGCAAGTGGGCTGTGGTTACGCTAGGGGCCAATGGATGCACTGCTAAAAATGGAAAAGAGGTGAGTTTTTCTATCTATAGAATATGAATTTGATTGATTCATTTAATTTGTTCTTTTAATCTCAAATGTTGTCTCGATCATAACAAGTGGAAATTATATATCGGTTCCAATTTCGTAAGGCTGAGATTATATTTAGATGCGTAGAAATGAAAAATCTTGAAATTAAAATCAGCAAAAGTGTTTATAAGAGATGAAAATAAAACTATTTTTACCTGTTACATTCATAAAATTTATGGTTTACCATTTTCTTTCGGTATTAATATCTCATTTTGGAACACGATCCCACTTTGAATAATAGTAACTTTTTATATTTTTTTTTTCATTACTTTTATTTCTGCTGATAAAATGTTCTTGGATTCCTTTCCTTTGGGATCTTACATTTTGAAGAACTTAAAAAATTATATACCAACACAAATTCTAATTTTAAAACATTAGGATAATTTAACTGTCAAGAGTCTTATATAAGATTCACGAAGAAACACTTTGATTTACGAGGGTTATGCTAGTTATTTCGGTGATTTGGAATTGAAAACCTATACATGATCAATTTATTACCGGATTAACTTCGTATCATTTTTGAAGTGGAATTGAGGATTATGTTATAAAATTATTCAGATTGTTAAGGTTCCTGCAATTGGAGAAACAATAGCTAAAGATGCAACTGGAGCTGGAGACTTGTTTGCTTGTGGGTTCTTATATGGAATGGTGAAGGGTTTGTCTATGGAGGAATGTTGTCGTATTGGGACATGTAGTGGTGCTGCAGTTATTCGTTCTTTAGGAGGAGAAGTCACGACTGAGAATTGGCAGTGGATGCATAAACAATTGGAAACCGAAGGCTTGAATTTATCGAGTAATAATAATAATAGCATTTGAAACCGGGCAATAGAGGTTCAAACATGTAGGATGGATTGATTATTAATGTTGTTTTTCTGTTTGTTTTGGGGATGAGTAATTTATCCAACATTCCTTTGAACTCTTTGTTATGGTTGTAAGTGTATTTATATTTTGACTCTAACTACTTTCTAAATAAACTCTTTCACAAGGAAAAAGGAAAAAAATGTTTGAATTTTAAGACAATGTTCAAAAAGTTCATTTAGTAGAGATTGTTTTGATCTTTTAGAGATATTTGTGTGAATCATAATTTTATATGCCAAAAATTTGGGTATCTATTTGATCTTAGTACTGAAAAATAAATTATTCGATTAATGTTTTTTATTCACTTAATTTTGACATGTTTAAACTGTTAATTTAATTATGATATATTTTAAAAAAATTAATCAATTTAACATTTTTTTATCCAATTAAAAAATTCAAGTATTTAATTTAAAAAGGTTATACTAATTTGAATTGTAATAATAATTATAAAAAAAAATTATATGAGATTGTAATTAGAGGATCGATAAACTCAACGAAAGTAGGTCCACGAATCCGACGTGGCCTGTCAGGTGTTCCCACGTCCCGAAAAACTCATTTTGGGTCCCGAAACCAATCATTTCGGGTCCCGAAACGGTCGGAAAGAAAAAAAAAATTATCCCGAAAGGACCGTTTCGAGACATTATGAAGCCGTTTCAGGACATTTTGAAAATTTTCTCTCTCATACCTACATGTCATGCACGTTGATTCGTGGACTTACTTTCATTAAATATTTCGTTAAGTTTATCATTTTTCTTGTAATTATTAACCAACTATATATTACATTCATATTATTAAGTCGACTTTACTAGTTTATCGGGTATAAATTAAAGAAAATAATATTTATAAAATATATAATTTTTTAATTTATAAAATTAGAATTTTAAATTTTTAACTTGTAAAAAGCTTGATTGGTATGATTTTAAATTTTTTAAAATTAATTCTCTAATTTTTGGATTAGGGTGTCGAAGATCAATAACTGGTTAGAACTGAAATTTTAGGGTTCTAGATTATCCGATCCTATCGATTGAATATCTTTCTTTAAATTTTTGTTATTTTGGTTAGTATTAAAGTAGTGGAATTAAATTGTTATAAAATAACACTCACTAATCTAATCAAAAGTCAAAATGCGTCAATCTTTTGTATAAATATTAATTTGAATATAGTCCATTAATTATACTCTATCAAAACTCTAAATTTGATGCTCCCACTTATTAAATTTGTATAATTGTTTAGATATCAACTTTTTATATATATATATATATATATATTTAATATTCATATTGAGAGTGCAAGAATTCATGTATTCTCATCCCACCTGAACCATTTATAAAAATATATATATTAAAATAACTAATTAAATAAAATTAAGTTAAGATGCACCATATTTTCAAACACAATCCATTCAAATCCACTCATAAGATCAAAGAGAAAAAAAATCTAACCGAGATGTATTTTCCAAGTCAAAGTTGGACTTTCCTACAAGAAAATTCAACAATTAAGCTAAATATGAAAAAAAAAGAATGTAACAGTTCATTGCATCTAAAAAAATGGTACTAGTTATAGAACTAATTGCCCCTAATTTACTATAAAAATTCTACTTATTTTTCAATAATAATTTTTTTTAATGATGCAAAATTGGACAACCTTTGTTTACAAAAGAACACTAATTAATAATAATGGTGTACTTATTATATGATGGTCCCATCCTTTATTGTAGCATTCTTCAAGATGACAGTGAGCCCAGACCTAATGTAGAATCCTTCTTCTGGCCTAGCAGCTTCTTCAACACCCTAGAATCATTATTTTTGAAGCATTTTTATATTTGTTTTTAACATCAATTTAAAAAAATGATATAATCAATAGATAAAACTTACATCATTATTTGCAATTATCACATTTTTTCCAATCTTGGCATTCTTGTCAATGATGCAATTTCTACACACACAAAAAAAAAAATCATAATTTACTCAAATACTTCATTTGAAAATACTTTCTCGAGTAACCTTCAAAACGCAACCATTTGATTATAAAAAAATGTATGTAAATATACTTTTTTAGCCATCGCCGAGTCCAATTGGACTAGATCACCACTAGATCTTTTATGTGTATAAACATATCAACCGGACTAAGTTAAGATATATCTCATTTCAATCCAAACCCGTGTTTTCAAAATGATGACATTGAATATACATATATGGGACATTTGAAAACATTGTTATTGGAATGTCAATATGTTTTTTTTTAAACACTTTTTTTATTGTCTTAGTATTAATTCAAATGTTAATTTAGATAAAATAATGTTTTGAAATATAACTAAATTGGACATATATTTATAAAACTTTTGCTGATTTTTTTTTATCCATGTTCAAAAAGTGTTTCGAAATATAGAGCTAAAAGCACCTTATTTTTGTATTTCGGCCGACACCAATGGCAACCTTTCCATCTGCTAATAATGATGCAATTTCCGGTTCGGTTTGGTAGTAATCAGCACCCAACATCATCGTATCCTGCAAATTTAAATTCCATCAACGAATGTGCTAATTTTTCGACCCAACATGTTTAAGATCAAGTTATATAAACTTAAAATCACATAATCAAAAGAAATCATATTGACAAAAAGAAGCCCCTTAAGATTTGGTTAGTAGGATCACCTTGAGCTCAACACCACTGTCTAACCTTGAGCGAACACCTATAACCGAGTGTTCGATATAACATTCGTGCAAAAAACACCCGTGTGAAATTATCGCATCAACAATCTGAAACAAAAAACAAAATTATTTTGTAACAATTAAATTATTATTTCTTTGCATTAACAACTAGAATCACGAGTTACATAAAAAACAAAATTATTTCTTCACAACATTTTTGTTTGTGTTGCTCCTACCTTGCATTTTTCCATTTTGGTAGGTGGCAAGTACCTTGGAGAAGTGAAAAAAGGCGTCTTTGGATCGCTAAAGTCAAATTTTGGCGGCTGCAACATGTTAAAAAGATCGTTCAAGTTCAATTCTCACTTTTGCGAAAAAAGTAATTTTGATAATCAATATTGCAAAACTAACATGTTCTGTTAAGGCCAAGTTGGCATCGAAGAAGGATTTTATCGTCCCAATATCCTCCCAATAGTCATTGAACAAATAAGCCTGTTAATGCCATAACACAATTCAGATCATAACAAACATTAAAAAAAACAAGACATGCTTGGTTTTAAAGGCATTATTTCTTACTTGAACATTATGATGTTCCACAGCAGAAGGAATAATTTCAGATCCAAAGTCATTAGATGAAGGATAACTCCACCTTAAAAGCTTTAACAAGACTTCAGTTTTGAATACATAAACACCCATTGATGCAATGTAGGGATATCGATCCGCATCTTCTTCCGATAACCCGAGAATAGAAGTGTCCACTTTCTGAAACATCGAGAAAAAAAAACATTATATTGAGTTTCTCGAAAATATATACCTTCTAATTATGGTCAACCTTAGAGAATGCAACATATACATTTGCATAGAGTCATCACAAGTGTAACTTATAAAAAAGAAAATTAACTAACTAACATGATTTTTTATAAATTATTTAAGAGCAAGCAAAAAAACACAACTTTAGGCTAATTTGGTAGAATATTGAAACAACAATTTAAATGAATAAATTGATCCTCATTTACCATATCTTTAAGTGCAGGACCCTTTGGCTTTTCAGCAAATTGAATTATCCGACCTGTTTCGTCGATTTTCATCAACCCGTAATCCGATGCTCGACTACAAAAACAAGTTTTTCGTAAACATCATAATTAAACGATTCTTAAAAGAACATTTAAAATTAATCGAGAGAAATAAAATCACCTATCATCCATAGGAACACAAGAAACTGTAATATCAGCATTAGTATCAACATGCTTCTGCAATAACATATATAATCACATAAATAAATAAAAAAAAAGTTAAATTCGATTAGAAAAGTAAATAAATTATCAAACTCAACCAAACCTGCACAAATTCCAAATAATTCATCCTATATAGATGATCACCCGACAAAATCACAATGTGTTCGACATTTTTGTTCTTCGCGTCCTGTCATTTTATTCATGTAAATCTACAACTAACCGCAACAGTTGAATTTAAAAAATAATAATAAATTTGTTTTTATATACCTCAAATACCCAAACAAATTGTCTAACAGCATCTGCTGTTCCTTGAAACCACTTCTTTCCTGCTTCTCCTGGAGTTTGAGTAGCTGCAAGAACCTGCAAACAATTTTACAAAAAAAAATCCTAAGATTATTTGAAAAACGCGTAAATCCTGCTTTCTTTCGCATTTTACCTCGACAAAACCGTCGCCAAAATTCAAACCATTTCCGAAGTTGTAAGTTCGAGCAATGTGACGGTTAAGGGAAAAGGAATTGAATTGAGTCAAGATGAAAATCTTTTTAATCCCACTATTGATGCAATTACTCATGGGTACATCAATTAGTCTATAACATCCCCCAATTGGAACCTGCAAAAAATTAAATAGAAATTGGTATTGTTGTCACTTTTAAAAAATCATAATTCTATTCAAAAATGTTTAAAACTTAAAATTGAATAATACCTGATCCAAATTATAGAGAGATTGTTTTGTTATAAAAAAATATTTTATTCATATCATTTGATTATTAAAATTATTAAATTTAATAAAAATAATAATATTTTAGTTCATAGTTGGAAATTTTTAAATAATTTAAAACTGATCAAAAATCATTTCCCCTCTCTTATATCAAATCACTATATTTATTAATTAAATTATTAAAACTTTATTTATTTATTTATTTTTTATTTTAGTTTATCATTATATATTAATAACTTTTAAATTTTTATTTCTTAAAAAAAACTTACTTTCTAAAAAAAAATCACAGAATTTGTATGTAATCCACATATTATTTTAATTTAAATACTAATAACAGAATATGACCTTAATTTTTTAATTAATTGAAAGGATTGATTTACTTAAAATTACAATGAGATAATTTCTATAAAATAAAAATAAATAAAATCCTTAAAAATTTCAACAAACAAAATAATCTACAAATATTGAGTTATATTGAAATTTTTATCCAAAATTTAATATTTTCTCTACTTTCACTTGATATATCAACCACTCATTTGTCTACTAAAATAACAAAATAATTTATTTAATATCTTCTCTTATTTATTTAAATGATAAAATAAAAATTAAACTTTAAAAAACTTTTTTTTTAAACTAAGTCAAATACAAATTTAACCCAAAAACCCAGATAAATCCATAAAATTCCAACATCAAACAAGCTATTGGAAAATAAAATTAAAATTCCAATCCTGAATTAGGTTACAAATTCATAAATTCATTGCATGTTGGCTGTTTCTTCTCTCATTCGGATCAAGATATATAATTTATATTTATGTTCTAAATCATTGAAGTTCTTGCTGGATCATAACCCATATTATATAAATGTAAATTTTAAAAAAATATATTAATAAGAATATGGATTATATTAATAAAAATGGAAATATTAAAAGTTCTTACAGCTGGTTTTGCCCTTCTTCCGGTAAGAGGAAAGAGTCGTGTACCAGCACCTCCACCTAAAATGATCGAAGCAATATTCTTCGGATCTACCATCGGACGATCAAACATCTACAAATTCAATAACATGGTCAAAATTGTTTTTTTTTGTAAGGTTTAATGTAATTTAAACACAATATCATGAACAAACCATGTCTTTTTCTTCTTCGAGGTGAGAAAAAACAACAAAACCACGTCGAAATCTCGCATTTTTATTATCAATCCTCAGCTGTTTAGACAGGCGAACGCCACCAAGAACCTTGGTGGCGTTGAAGCTCCGACGAGCTTTCGTTTCTCCCAAAAAGCTGCCGGCATTGAAATGTAGTGGATTCACATTGGCCATTATGCAGCAGCAATTCATTTGTGATTTTGATTAGTTTAAGAAAATATAAACCTCTACTAGTAAATTAATGTATATCAGAGAATTAGTTTACCACTATTATAGCTACAGATCCTAATTTTTAGTTCTCCAAATATTATGTAATAAAAAAATTAATAAGGGAGTAGATTGTGGTCATGTAATTTGTAGTATTGGTATTCATTTTATTGTGATTATTATAATATTATCACAATTCTATATAAACTTTTTTTAAAATAAAAAGACATTTTGTAGAGCCCATAAATCTAATAATGTTGATTGTGTTAGCAATGTTCTAAAACTCATTGATTGTTATTATTGAATTGCATAATCATTTTCTGTTTTTGAATGAATTTTCATTTGTGATTACATACCACAATTGCTCACATTAGTCAAATAATATCAGAAGTTTTATTAAATAGAATTTTAACTATGAATTGTGTTATAATTACATGAGACTCGAACCATCATCATTTTAGTTATTTAAAAAATTATCCCAAATGGGCTTCTTACTTTATCGTAGTGTTTTTTTTCTTAATTAATTTATCATATTTATAAAAGAGAAATAATAATTTTCTATCTTTTCGAATATTTTGTAACTATTTTCACACATTATATATTTTTTGTAAGACATTCAAACTGCATTCGACAATTTAGAACGTGTATATCTTGAAAAATTACTAAATTTAAAATATAAATACGTTTAAATTGGTATATTGTACACAGTGTTTGTCCATTTAGGAAAAGTCTCAAATTAATAAAATTATGATAGTTCGAATTTCATAGGACTCAATTAAAAAGTTTGTACTCAATTTAATAAAGTACACAAATTTGAGCATCAAATAGTAATTGAATCAATCCAATTGTCTTCATGAAATATGATTGAGAAATAAGAAATGTGTGTTATCAAAGACTATACAAATAGGAAAGGATATAAGCAATTTTATCTTGAGGAAACTTATTTATCAATTATTTCTAAAGAAATTATCATTTCAAACTTTTTTCAGATTTGTGTAAGTTCCATTTTAATAAAATATGTCAAATGAGATTAAGCTAACTAGGAAGATCCTCGTTCGTGCAGTGCACACGGATAAAAATATATTGTTATAACGCCTTGTGTTATCAAATTTGGTTGAATTTAAAATATAAAGTTTTATTAGCCTAGTTGATTAAAGAGTTGTACTTATTTTTGTTAGGTTGCGAGTTCGAAACATACCTATAGCATTTTTAATTTTGTTTTTAACCGTTTTAAGTTTATGAACGGGTCAACTCAGAATCCGACCCAAGTATCTATTACTCTCACATATATATCCAAATTAACCACAACTCTCGACTCGGTAATCCGGACACTTTCAAAATTAAGCATCCTATTATATATATATATAGATTGAGATATCATATTTCTATATATTTCAAACCACTTTAATTGGAGTTGGAAAGTCTTTTTTAAAATATTGTTGAATTTTGTTTTTCAATTTTTATGGTAAGTAATACATAGACCCACTCTTAAAGTAAAAATAACCATATTTAAATATTTGTATGATCAGATTCTAAAGTCTTGTTTGAAGCGGCTAATTTATTTATTATTTTGATATTTTGATAATATTTCATCATATTATTACAATTTTAGACATGAAAATCCGCTTTAATTAGTTAGAAAACCTTTTCAAAATATTGTTGATTCTTCTTATTTTTCATTTTTGTTATGGTAAGTAAATTGAAGATAGTTATTAAAATAGTTTCTTAATGCCCCACAGATAGTTAGAAATGACAAAGTCTATCACTTAATTCTCTTATTCTTAATATATATATAATAAGAGCTCAACAATTGAGGTAAATTGTGTGCAAGAAGTCCACTGACAGACGGTAAAAAAATTATAATTATACATATTCACTTTATTTATTTATAATTTATTTAATTTGTTAGTGATTTTGATTAACATGAAGTAAAAGATTATCTTATAATGAAAAAGAGAAAAATATTATTAGATTTGTTCTTTAATTAGTTTTTACCAAATATTTTTCCTAACTCATTATTTAAATAACATGTTTATTTGGAAAAAAAATAATGATGGGTGATAGTTTTGAGAGGGTGATATATTTTTTTTTATACAAAGACTTAAATTGTATTAATATATAATAATAAATAATAATTTAAAATATAAGGTATTTTGGTTAATGAATCAAGTGATATGATACATAAGAAAAGAGTGATGCGATGAGTTTTGGTTATTCAAAATAACCCAAAACGAAAAAATTATTTATGTTTAGAATAAACTTTAAATTATTTAAATAAATTAATTGGTGTAATTTTGAAAAAGTAAGTCTTTTTGTAGGAAAACAAAACAAAAAATATGTGTGAATTAATCTTGTAACTTTTGGTTCTCCTATAAATTTTTTTTTTTTTTTTTTGTCACTAGAACATTATTAATATAGGAGAATAATTAATGTTTTTATTACATATATATAATATTTTAATTAATAAATTAAAAAAATGTAACTAATAAAATAATGAATGAATTAATATTTAATTATAATAATATTTTTATAATAAAATAATTCAACCAATAGGCCATTCAATTTCTTACATTTGTCTCTATTGTAATAACTTATATTCTCATAATTGGGACTTATTAAAAATATCTCTTTCATACCCAGCAACATGTTTGTATTCATTTCATATTAAATATTTTGTGAGTTTTATTTTTTTATTTTCTCTCTTAAACAATTTTATTATTATTTTTTTTTAACATTAATGAACCATTTAACAAAAAAAAAAAGTGAATTATTTCAAATAACCCAATACCAAACTAAGCATATATATAATATAGATATACTCGAACAACTTTCTTTGCTATCATCTGGTTAAGCATTGTGTCTACAGAAGCTATCATTAAAATGTCCAAGGTTATCTCATTTCTATAAATCTCATATCCTTTAATTTATTACTCATGGATTCATATTTATTTGTTACATATTTTTGAATCATTCATACAGAAAACAGTTGTGTCAGTAGAGCTTCTTTGTTCAAGATGTAGATTGAAAGTTATGAAATTAATCTCAACCATCGAAGGGATTAGCTCTATCAGCCTCGACCCATCGAAGAACACGGCGACAGTCATTGGCGAAGCTGACCCGGTTTGTATAATCAAGAATGTGAGGAAATTTAGGAAAACAGCTCAACTTATAAGCATAGGTCCTGTCAAGGAAGAGAAGAAAGATGAGAAGAAAGAATTTCATGTTCCTAAGACATGTCATAAGTGTGATGTTTGGTATTATCCAATCCCGATCGCGATTCATCCTGATTCTCGTAATCACTGCTACATTCTGTAATGGATCGTAGAAGAAAATGGCGAAAAAAATTATATTGAAATGAATCATATATGAAATGTGTATATTTGTTACTTTCAAAGTGGGTTGTAAATTAAATGAGCAATAATGGAGAGAAAATGACCAATTTAAAGAGGACCCTTTCCTCATTATACCAAAAATAGACATCCCACCACAAAACCATATCATTGAGATGAATGTGAATTCATATGAGATCATGTTTAAAAACAGCATTTATTGAGACACAAATCAAAATATCCATAGATGAAATAAAGAGTTTAATGGAGGTGTATAGACTTCGCTCAGACAAAGCCTGACAGACAACTTATCAACTCTCTTGGCTTACCGGTTTTCTAAACTCTTGCGCGGTTAGAGAGAATTGTTTGGTTGCAAGTTGTTTTATCTCTTTTGGCGATCACAAGTGTTGGTATCTTGAGTTGTGCCTTGATCATTTATGATAAACTATGTTTATTGTTTTTAATGAGTTTTCCACCATTTGGTTGTGATCTTCACGATTAAATGAATCATATCCTTTCAAAAACAAACAAACAAACACAATTCAACTTGCTGATTCAAAAGAGACAAGAGTTGAAACAAATTAGATTTATGAGGACTAAGAAAGGAAACATGTTTCATTTAGATTTATAAAAATAGTAATCATAGTAAGGATCCAAAAAAAGAACTATGGAGGAGGGATTTGAGGGAAGGGAGATTGAAGAGACTGCAAGATTCTATACTTGGAATGGAGGAAGAACAAATGCACAAGCAAGATGATGAAGAGTTTCTTTCGGTAGAGAAAAATCCTAGCTAGCCATGGATGGTTATGGATACAAAATGAAAAATAATTAAAATTCAATATTGCAAGAGTCATCTAATTGAGCTCCACAATGGGACTAGAAAGATACGCATAGAGCCTTTTACGATGGTCTTAACAAGAGAAGGGAGCTTTTCCATATGAGATTCCTTCCCGGATCATCTTCTAAGGGTGGGGCATAAACGAAATGAATCCGGATCCAGAAACATAGTGTTTGAATGGGGACGATATTTGGGGATTCTCAAAGGCTGAAATTGACTTTTAAGTGGGGTATCTTAAGCCCTTTAGTTTTAGGGATTTAGAGTTCTGGGTTAGGTAACTTAAGTTAGTCTACTTGAACAACTACTAAGTTGTGTTATTTCATGCATACATGATGCCCAATATAAATGTCTTCTCAAAGAAAGGAACCTCATATTAAGATTAATGTTTCATAGGATTGAAGGCTTTGTCTTACATTGGAAATAGTATGAAATCTTGGTTTAGATGTTTGTTCTGAACTGCCCATGTTTGAGAATACATAGATTTGCCAGGCTAGTGGATAATCTCAGTTTGATCAATAGATCCATAGGTTCCTCCAATAAACCACTTCATCAGGGCATAAGTAAGCTAGTGAGATTTTTTTCTTCTCGATAATATAAAACAAAAACAAGTGGCGTGGATATTTAAGAAGCCACAACATCCAAACGTCACACAATTCTCAATTCAGCTCTAAATTTTTCAATGATACATGCAACTAAAGACACATGGTTACCTGATCGCACTTCAGTCAGGTGATGAAGATGGAGTTCAATATCATTCTTCTCGACGAGTCTTGTTCTCAAATATTTGTCTGCTCCTCAGTCAGGGTAATGAAAATGGAGCTCAGAATCATACTTTTGGGGAGCCATAACCAACTTTCAGATGCCCATACTCATTATTTTTCTCTCGAGAATCATCTGGGGCAAGAAGGTAAGATCCTCTTCATCTGAATTTCCAATAATAGACCTATTCATACGAACATAAGTCACGAACCTGAAAGAAATGTCGTTCTCCACCAAGGTTGAAGATGAATACCATGGCTGAAATGCAGATAAATCCACAGGAGGAATAAAAGTGTCACACTCGATATTGGATTCAATTTTCGTCATATGAATAGCTTCACATTCTGGCGCATTCAATGCTTCCCTGTATAGAAGAATAACAACAATTGTTTTTGAAATAAGTTCATTTTGCTTCCTCAACTTTCATCAAAAGCTCGTTTCGCTTCTTGTTTCATTGACTTGTAAAAACTATATTCCTTAATTCACAGATAACACAGAAGTCAAGAACCCTAGTGAATCATTCTAACAAAATAACAAGTACAGGTCATAACAACATGGGATCATCAGTTAATAAGAAAAAAAACACATAACACATCTAAAACTCAATGCAAGATTAGGAATTCCATCTAATATACAAGAAGCACACAGTTTATATGTATGTTTACCTCAGTACCTCGCCACCTCCAATAACAAACACTCGCTCTATCTTCGAAGAGATAGAACTTTCAGCCAAAAAGTTCAAAGCAGTAGGCAAGCTTCCACACTTAACAACATCCTCAGAAGTGACAATATCATACGATCCACCCCGGGTGGTTAGAACAACATTCAAGCGACCAGGTAGAGGTCTGTACTTAGTAGGAATACTCTCCCAAGTTTTCCTTCCCATCACAACTGCGTTCATCTTCTCAGAAGACGCAGTTACAGTAATTTCCTTGAAAAATCGAAGGTCTGAAGGCAAATTCCATGGAAGTTTACCATTTTTTCCAATACCCATTTCTTTAGTTGCAGCCACCACAACCTGATAAGTCCTCTTGACAATGGGGAAGTTGTGATATAGCGACCCAAATCTGTTTATGTGATTCCTAATCATCGTGGCTGAAAAGACTGTAGATTTGGTGAGAAATTCGAAATGCAATTGAAAATTTCCACTCCGAACAGTAAAGACCTAATTCATGTGGATTTAAAATGTGAAAAGCTGTAGTTCTCATCGGATTAAGAACCAAAATCAGCCGCAACAAGTTGAAGTTTTGAGAAAGATGTAAAGCAAATGAATGAAAGATGATCAATCGATCTTTGTCGAAGAGGGTACCTTATTCTTTTCTTCTCTTCTGACGTAGAATCCTCTCTCTGCAACCTTCTACCATTGTGACAAGAAACAGGGGAGGGTTTGTTTGGGAAATTTGAGAAAATGACCTATAAAAAAAAGGTGAATTGCTGTTGGTGAGAGTGAATAAATTAAATAGCGTTGATGACCCATTTTTTTTCTGATGAAAATATTCTTATTGCGTCACGCATGCCCCAGTTGTGTCACGCAACCCCAGTTGCGTTACGCAATCGCGAGCCAAAAAAAAATTGAAAAAAAAAATTTGGTTGCGTCACGCAACTGGAGTTGCGTTACACAAGGGTATAATTGTCATTAAAAAAAAGAGGGTCACCAGCGCTATTTAAATTATGAGCCCGCACTTTTGGTTATTCCCGATCATTTGCTTCAATTATCCGTTTGTTCTAAAACACATAAATTTCATAGTATTTGAACAAGGAAATAAAGTAAAAATATTCATAGGTTTTATTATAAAAAAAATTGATATATTAGAATTGAATATATAATTTATACAAATAAACGAGTTTAAAATATGTGGAACATGAATTATTTTATACGTAGAATCAGATATGTAGGGTCTTGATTGAGTATAACCGACGTAATAAAGCTAAATTTAAATTTATCTAAAAGATAAATAAAGTTTATTCAAAACAATATATCAATCTCATCTCGAACTGCGACTCTATAAATAGAGACCTACTTCTTTTTAGAACACTCAATCCCAACAAAAACAAAATATTAATCTATTATCAATTTAAGCTTGAATTTGAGTTTCATTTTGACGTAAAAATTTGATTTTTCATGTTATTGTTAAGGTTTTTGTTTGTGGTCTGAATATTTGATTTTGATTTTAAATATTCTGATATAGTGATAATTGGTGATAAAATATGTTAACTGATGGAGAAAAATGAATTAGAGAATGTTTTATAGAGAAAGAAGACACCCTCATTTGATAAGTCACTTGTGATTATCCTAGGATTCTTATCATCAAAATATATTAAAACATTATTGTTGGATTGGTTAAAACATTAGACTTTATCTTTGAATCTAAACAATGACATTTTTAGTTTATTTATATTCTAAAAAATTATACAAAATTTGATTAGTTATGTCAGACTCAATTTTTGTGTTGAAATACTCAAAAGAAGTCCTAGTCTTATTCTTCCCCAAACCCCGACAAAGCCACGACATCTTTGAACTAAAACACCAAATTTTAAAAAAAATGGTAACGTGTTTTGATTTAAGCCTTATATTTAATTTTGAATTTTCATGTCAACGTCAATATTTTTTTGATTGATTCAAGATATAATTCTCCGTTATTTGTTTTACATTCAAATATCATACCAAACTCAACATTTAATCTACTAATAACTTTTACATTATATAGGGTTTATGTTTACAATTAATAATGGAAGATTCATATCTTGACAAATTCATGATAAGAAAAAAAGAGATTTTATAGGATATTTTAATAAATTTATAATGGGCTTGATATTTAATCATAACAAACAATTTCAAAAGTTGATAACATAACTATTAATAAAATGGTAAAACAACAAAAATTAAAACAAAAGCTCTTGTAGCTCAGTTGGTTAGAGCACCCGTTTAGTAAGCGGGAGGTCTTGAGTTTGACTCTCAACAAGAGCATTTTTTTGTTTTTCTTTTCGATTTTAATAGTTTATTTCTTAGGTTTTATGTTTACAATCTGTTAGAACATTTGTTAAGTAATTCGAGAAATCTTGAGTTTCGAATCTTGCTTAATTTGTTTCCCTCTTCTATTGTGTTTTTAAATCTTAAAAAGTTCATTTGACTAAATTCGCTTGTTAAAATATATATTTGAAAATTGTTAGTTAGAACAAAGTCACGGAGCCTCCTTCGATCAAAGCACCCAATTTCGGACAATGGGTTGAGGACCTAAGGTAATGTGTTTTCAAATTTAAGTTGAGATTTCATGTTTAATGCTGGGATTTGATTTTTCATGTTGATATTAGTATTTTGATAGTAGGTTAAAAGATTGATTTGATATAGTTTTTACTGTCTTCTTGAATTATATATATATATATATAATTATAAAGCTTTAATTATATTTTGTTAAAGGTAAATCAAGTTCATTAATAAAAAAAACGCAGAGAACCTCTTGAAATTGTTTTTTTATAACTAAATAGGTAATCGCAAATTAAATTTGATTGGTTTCTTGAATAAATTTAAATTCAGTCATATTATGATTGATTATATTTGATCAAGATCTTATATTCAACCTTATATTTGGTGAATTGAATATTTTAGACATTTAAGTAAGTTTAATAATTATTTTTTAATGATATCTAGCCATGTACATTCATTAAATGATATTCAAAGTTTGTACATTGTAATTAATTAAATAAAATTTACTGCAAAAATATCAAAGATAATAACACTTTCAAATAAATTTTATTATTAAATAAAGACTAAAAATTAAAGTTAGTATTGGTAAAATTTCTTATTACTCCCTAACTTTAATGAACATATTTTGAATCTGGATGAAATAATTGATTTTGGTTATTTGAATAAATCATATTGATTTTTATTGTATCAAAACTATATTCAATTCAATATCAGCTAGATAATATATTACTATGTTTGAATTCTAAAAGTAAAAATATTTAGCTAGATTTGAAATACTTACAAATTTAGTGGGGGAATATATTCATAAAATAAATGTCTTATTGTGACACTTATTTTTATTATATATAAGCATCTAATTAAAAAATAATAACTTTGCCCCATTTAAATTCTTATAAAGATTGTTTACTAATTAATATTAAAGTAAATTAAAGGAAATAACACGATTATAATAAGTTGTAAAATACTAGAAAGAACATCCAAGAAGATGGGTAAAATATCTAACAAGAAATTAAAATAAATCTAAGATTATTATCTCTTACATGATTTTCTTCACCACATTGAATGGATCAAACTTGGTCCATCAAAACTTTCAAGAATGACCAAATTTGCTCCATTGTTGAAACCCTATGCATGCAATAATCAACTAGTTCATATAACATTGCATGCACTTTATAAGCTTCTTATGTTTTTAAGCTCCATTGAAATCTTGATACCAAATACCTCCACCTCCATCTGTAACATATGACAAACACGAAAATGGCACCAGACATAGTCCTCGACTTCTCAAATCACTCTTTGGCTTTTCTTTCTTGTTCAACTGTTGATCACTCGGACTCTGAAATGGTCATTAGTAGTACGATATATGTAATAATTAGTCAATTATAAGATATCATATTTATAAAATGTAACGATTTCATATAGATTCGTTTATTTTAATTCTTACCACTTGAGACATAGTTCTCTCGACTTGTTTGACGTGTGACGCTTTCATATATGGTACACTTAGAGTCTGTATGCCCGAAATGTTATTAAAATTTAAAAATGAATCGAAAGATTGTAAGTAGTGTTTATACAAAACATGATGATTAACTAAGAATTACACACCTCCACTTGGTTTTGAAGGAATTTGATGTATCCAATAGCCTCCATTAACACTGATGCTGTATCTGTCTGCAAATATTTTATTGAAACTAAATAAGTTATTTAAATCAAATAAATTATTGAAATTAAAAAGTGATATATATTTTAGATTGAAAAAATATGAGACTACACATAAAATTACCTTGCCAAAAGGTGCCACTAAATGTTGAAGTGCTGCAATTCTATCTCCTAGCTTCTCTTTTTTAACCTGGAAATATTTAACATATAAATTGTTTAAGAAACATATCAATGAAGCATTTTACCAATTTTAGTTGGTGAATATAATCTAAGTATTAAAAATTAAATAGTTAAGTGAGACTATACCAAATATGAGATATATAAATCCTAAGAATTGACACTAATCATTATATTGTTAAAAATTCAGTCATTAAAGAGCTTTAATGACAAAAAAATTACTTTTCATAGTTAGCCGTAATGAATGGGAGATCATATGCATAATGAAGAGAAAGATCGTTTAGTTGGAAACTTTGTTTGAAAATTTTCGGAGTCAAATTGATACAACCATCGTCTTAAAATTAATAAAACAAAATTTTGTGCATGATTAGAGCAATGAAAATGAAAAGATGGTATGAGAATACGAGACTTTAATATATCAACTATCAATGTATGAAAAGAGAATCATTCAAATTTAGACGTATTTACTATGAGTTCATAAGAGAATTTTGAGCTTAAAAAAGGTGATTTTGTTTGAAAATAGTGTAAGAGTGAAGCTAAGTTTGAACTGAAAAATTAATATATAATTAAGGTATACTTTATAAAAATTTATTTAAATCAATATTAGAATGAAAATTAAAAAAACAAATCTTGAATTTATAAAAAAAAATAAAATTGTTTAAACCCATATCCAACTCGGAATTTAGACCTTGACTTTATATTAGATTAATTAATGTCATTACATGTATTAAACTATTTTTTTTAAGTAACTCATTGTTGAATTAACTTTCGTGTTTATTATGTATTGAAACTCATTCAACTTCGAATTTAGACCATATTGACTGTATTAGATTAACTAATGTGAATACATGTTTAAACTAATTCTTTTGACCTTTTTTCATTGTTGAATTGACTATTGTGTTAGTTTATATTATCAAAATTGTATTTTATAAGTGAGGAAAGAGTTCATTTTTTCCCTTTTCAACTTGATTCTCCTATCTACATTCTTTTAGTTT
This sequence comes from Impatiens glandulifera, assembly GCF_907164915.1. Taxonomy (NCBI): domain Eukaryota; kingdom Viridiplantae; phylum Streptophyta; class Magnoliopsida; order Ericales; family Balsaminaceae; genus Impatiens; species Impatiens glandulifera. The sequence goes on from NC_061864.1 coordinate 62,890,298, forward strand.
ACCTATTTAGTTATATATGTAAGCTTTTGTATACTTTTTACATACATAGTAACATGTTTTATTTAAAAATGAATAAAAAATAATGCATAAATTTGTTATATATATATAGTTACCTTAATTGGTGGACAGGAAGCACGCGAATCAGAACGAGACTTCTTTTGTAGAGGCTCTCCTCCATTCTTGCTAAAGGGTTCCATTAATAACTACAAAAAAAGAATATTAATCATACAATTAATTGAATCATGAATAATAATATAATAATTTAACTTTATTTCATACCCTAGTTTAATTTATAAGGAAAAAAAGAAAAGTTAACACCAACCTACAACTCAACTCCCGTTTAAATCTAACTCTTATAAGTTAAAATTCTTTCAATTCAAGTTATCCTTTTACGAGCCCTATAATCATAACTCCCGTTTCGACTTTGTTTTTCCGTAGATAAAGTAGAAATTTCTTGCAATGTATAAAGCTGGTGGGATGTACACTCCTTGGCATGGCAAATAAAGAAAGGGTTTGCTTTTCCTCTCTTTCTTCCAAGGGGCAAAAGCAATGAAGGGTTAAAGAGAAAATTAAAAGTGCTTTGGCTTTTCTTTGAATCAAACAAGAATAGGAAAAGGAAATTTAAAAAGAAACACTTTTGAAGAAAAAAAAAAGTAAATCAAAGGGGTGCTCTTTGATTTGTTATATATGTTCAATTTAATCTAGAGTTTAGCATTCTTAAGTCACACAAATAGTCAACCCACAACCTTTTTTTTAATAGCTTTACTATATTACATTGTCAATATTAAGGTATAAAATGATTAATATATTTTGTTTTTTGAATGAAATAAAATGATTAATTTTGAAGTAAAAATAGTTAGTATAAACACCTATCATTACTAATGATGAGTGGCAAGTGTTTTTTTTTTTTTTGTTTTTTTTAAGATGATTGTTTGAATATTCAAATATAAATCAAAATTCTAATATTATCTGTTCATACTAAAAACGTTTTAAATAGACGAAAATGTGAATGAGTCATACTAACTTTCCAAAATAATAAAAAAAATATTTTATGCAGATGTTTCTCATATGTTTTTTTTTCATTTTATTCAGTAGTAAAAATAATTTGTGTTACTTTTTTAGAAAAGGAAAATTTGTGTTATTTAACATGGTTAATTTTATAAATAGTTTGTTTTTTCTAATTATTTTTAAAGATGTAATAATTTTGTTATCCTAAATTAAAATGGGATTATTATTTTAGTTTAAGAAATTAACACGATCTCAACAACACGTTTGTTTATATGATTTTATAGTAACTTAAGACGTTTTAACTATGTTCTAACTTGATTTGTAATATATAAGAATTTCAACCTAAAAATATAGTGAGAGAGAAAGTACTAACTTGACTAGAGTTGTTGAAGGGCTTGCATCCTTGAATTGATAATTGTTGTTGCATTTGTGTGAACTCATAATTAAGATTATTATTACCATAATCATCATGCCCAGAAAATCTCCCACAATTAGGAAACAGATCCGACCCTTCAAGATTCATCTCCACCGCCGACAACACATTTATGGTCGGATACACATGATTAATATTATTACTAGAATATAAATCATGATTCTTCATCATATTAAGATCTTGACCAGATGATGATGAATTCTGTAACAATAAGTCTGTGAATTTTGGGTATGAATCTGATGATGAAGATCCATAATCATGTGTAGATTGAAGATTATTAGAACATCCCCAATAATTGAAATCTTGGGTCATTGAGTTACTTATCATAGGATGGACTGAAATATCATTTTGCACCCTTGAATCTACATCAATAGTTCCATTATTTTTATTCATGTAGTTACCATGGTTCCTGAAAATAGTGACCATATATATATGATGTCAGAAACCCTAGTTTCCTAAAACTATCAAATATCAAACATCAAACCAAAATATCAAATATGATGTCAGAAACCCTAGTTACATAACCCTAGTTTGAAGACTCGAATCTATGACCGACACGAGTTTATGTTCTCAAAACTCCACCGAAAATTAAAAAACCTATCCATGACACTCTTCTTAACTTGTTATAACTCATGGATCTATATATGAAACACAGTTCATGGATCCTTAAAAACATGTAATGTTAGATTACTTACAAGAGATTGATGCTCGAAGAAGTGAGAGGAAGAGTGGCGGTTACAGTCGGTCCAAAGCAAGAAGGGGATGATGTTTGGAGAGAAGATGAAGATGGTAGAAGTGGATTATTATTACTATCTTGGAGTTGATGATGATGATGTTGCTGGTGGTAGTGGAGATTTGGAGATTCCATAATGAAAAAAAAAAAGAGTGAAAGAGAGAGAGAAGTGGTGTGTATAATTTAGTGTTTATTTTCTCTACTTAAAAGATGGGTTGAAAATCCCAAGGAGAGCATGGAGAGTAGAAAGTGAATATAAATTATTAAATAACTAAGATGTGGTTTATGTTGGAGCTAGTTCATCTTATTTAGGTTTTAATTGGTTTAGTTATTAAAATGTCTTATTTTATTTAAAATAAAAATAAATTATATGTAATTTATAGTATTTTAATTAATAAAATTAGTTATTTAATGGTTAAAGCGATAGTATTTTAATAAAGAGATCAATATTTAAAAATAAATAAATAGGTAATATCCCGAAAGACCCATATCAAACGAGCTCTTGGGTTATGTTTATTTATTTTTTCTAAATTTTGTTTCGATGTAAAAATAGTTTGTTTAGGGTTTTAATTAATTAAATTATTATAAAAAAATTGTATTTAAAATTTAAATATTTTAAAAATAAAGTTGTATGTTTTAATATTTTGATTGATCAATTTAGTGATTTAATAGTTTGAAAATATATAAAATGTGATATTGTGAGTTTTGGTAAGGAAAAACTCAAACAAATCTTTGAGAGGGCTTTAAGGACTTGTTTGATATTGAGTTTCTTTAGAAATTTTATAGGGTTTGTCTAAGAAGATCTGATAAAAAATGGGTTATTTGAAATTTGTTTAAGATAAATTATTAAAAAAATAGTTATTTAAAATTTAAATTTTATCATGCTTTTGATTGTGATAGGCAGAGTTTTAAAAAATTCAAATAAACATTTTACAAAACTAAAAAAACCAAGATCAAATCAGCTTTAAGTCCTCTTTTGATTCTAACTTTAAAGTCCCAAACACTCCTAACTATTCACACATTTGATAAGATGACATTGTACACATGAGTTTTATGATCTTCATTAGAATTCACTATTTTGTTTCATGAATAACAATGTGAATAAACTTTACACTATCAAACCCCGATGATTAGCGAATAAGTTGAGTAGATAAATAATCAATCAAACTAGCCCTAATCAAGCACAACCAGAAGTTCCTCTTCTTCAAGGAATCTTTTCTCTCTTTCTTTATTTAAAAAAAACAGTCTGATCAGGTGACAAGAACTTATTATATTAAGTTCTACCCATACTAGCTTTTCATATAGTTTTCTCCTTAATCTTCTAGTAACCTTCAAAAGAAAGAAACTGTGTACTGTTCTTTTCTCTCTACATCTTTATTTTATAAGTAACTTTAATTTTCAGTCAAACTTTTTGGCCTTTGATGAAAATAAAGATCAAATAATAATATCTCATCCTCTAATTTCTTTTTTACTTTTACTCCCACCCCCACAAACCTTTTTAGCTTCTTTGATGCTGAGTTTTTTTATTGAGATTTGATGAAATAGATTATTGAGTTTTAATGGGTTGTATTATTATAGTGTTTATTTGTAGTTAAAATTGATAATAAGTTAAGAGTATTTTAGTATTCAAGTCATAAATTAAATGATTAATTAATTGGTTGGTTACAAATAAATAAGATATTTTAATATGTTATCTTGATTTTTATAATAAAATAAAACCATAAAAAGTAACATCAAGGGTTTGTTCCATATTCGGTTATTTGAAAAAAAAAGGTTTTGTCCAAAAAACTTTTTTTTTTATATAAAAATAAATAAATAAAGTAAAAGTACTTTAATATTTTAGTTTATTAAATTATTAATGAGATGGTTAGAAATAAATAGAATGATAGTTAAGTGACAAATAAAATTTATAAAAAATTGGATAAAATTTCAAAATAATCTAGAAAACCAATCTCAAATGAGGTTTTCCTTGTACAATGTTGGGTTATTTAAGATTTTTATTGGGTTTAAAAAATAAATTATTTTTAAAAAGTGAAATAATTTGAGTTATATAATATATTTTTTATATTTAAAATTTTATAAAAATAAAATATTGTTATATAATTAGGAGGCTCCCTGTTTGCAGTAAACGGCTGGAAAATGATTACATGTTCCCTGACGCTATGATTAAGTTTCCAGCCTTCAATCCCAAAGACTTTTATTATCTGTTTTATAAATATAATTTTTTTAAATAAAAAATATTTTAGTATTTTAAATGAGATTTGATATTTGATTATAGATAAATTAGAAAGAAAAAAAATTAATGGACGACCTAATTTGATCCATATACAGGTCTGTTCTGAGAGTTGGGAGGCTCAATGTGAACGATTAGATAAATATTTATTGAATTTATTTTTTTCTTGGTTAAATAGCAACAATAAAGAAAATTTATTACTAATTTATGTCACTATTGCCCTTTCTAATAAAAAATTATGACTTATCAAGTTTCGACGATAAAAATATCAAACGTACGTAAAAGGGCTTCGGTTGCCATCTTGGGCACCGCCTAGACCGAGACAACATGACCTCAAGCTAAAGCTTAAGCTCAAGGAATGTCATCCTATATGAACAAACTATTTTGGTTAGCTCAACTTTGTTTAAAGAAGGAAACACAAAACTTTTATTCATAATCTAAAGACAACGAGTTATAGTTTATTATAGTAAATTTAAAACCGTAAAAGTTTGACTAGTTAAAAAGTTATTAAAATAATCTTGTTAAACTTCTATTTATCGGTTCAAAGAAAATTGATGCAAGTATCATAATAGACAGCCCGAGACTTTCCCAACCAAAGCCCAACTTACATCAGTAAGGTCCACTACACTCTAAACCAAATTATTTTAATCAATATAAAATAATTCTATTTAAAAAAATATTAGTGTATAGGTTTATTTTGTTAATTTTAATAAGCAATTATGATTTTGATAATAAAGTTTGACAAAATATCATTTTCTAAAAGGTTTGTTTATTTTTATTCTCTTAAAAACAAATCAGCCTAATTGAATGAAATGAATATATGTTAAAAAAAGGTTTTACAGGAAATCAGATCATCCTAAAATTTCTATTAGGGCTATTTGATGTTGAATTTTTTATTTCTTTTTACTAAAAATTACATTTTACTTATTTTTAATTATTTAATTACTTAATTTATTAATTAAAATTTAAAAATATTTTTATTTAATTTTATAAAAAAATCATTATTATAATTCAACTAATTAAAAACTAAATAACTTAATTTTACATTCAATATTATTTTTTATTTAAAAAAACATATAACCCATTATCAAGAGTATGTTTCATTCAATTATGAGAATTTAATACAATAATTTTGCTTAATAAGTCATGGAACAAAATATAATCAAAATTTAAAAACAATTTGTTAATAAGTCATGAAACAAAATATAATCAAAATTTAAAAACAATTAATTGTTCTTTGTCTCCCTTTTTAACATTTAAGTTTATAATTTCGAGTTTTTTTTAATTATTTTTTAATATTTTTATTCATTTTTTTATACTTTCTATTCTTTTATTATTACTTTTATAATTTCTATTTTTAATTTTTTATATAACATAAATTTAATATATATATCTTATTTTTAATTTTTACACACAAATACAAAATTATATATTAAAGTATGTATTTGATGTCCCATTTTCATTGTCTCACTCAATGTCCCACGGATTCCTTATTAAATAAATTAATAGTAACGCTCCATCTCTAAAGAATGAGATTTTTAACTCTTAAAATTTCTTCAAACAAAAATTATATGAAATATTCTTAGCGAATAACGTGAACAAGGACACTTGCTTGCGTTCTATCAAAAGTAATTTAATCTCCTTTTATATCTAATCCGGCTAACGAAACCACTAGACCGAAGATCAAACATGTCATTAACTATGACATTTCTACATATAATAATGGAAACAATCTTATGATATGTTGTAACTAGGCTTTTGACATTACATCAAATGTCGTCCAAAAAACTGATCGAAGAACCATCCCCACAATGAATCTAAAATGCTCACGAAACTTTTCTACATAGAATAAATTCCCTCAAAATGCTACACTTCGCTGGATAATTAGAAATTTTGGTGAATCAACTATATCAATCATGACCATACTTATATTTAATCATCGATGCCCAAAGACTATTCAGGTTCGTTGCAAATATAGTACACCATATTTATAGAAGAGCCTTATTAAAGGAAATAAGATTGTGAATATCTTGATCTTTAAAATATTTTTTACTTTATCATAATTAACTAGATGACAAAACGATGAATTAGAAGTTGCTCATAAAAAATTACACATTATTCTCTCTATTTTTACCGTCATACTTAGGGATGACAATGGGTACCCGTATACCCGATATCCGTGGGTACCCGATGGTCGGGTTCGGGTTTGGGTATTTTAAATCGGGGATGGGGATTGAAAATGATTATCCGATCGGGTCAAAGGATGGGGAGTGTGCAAAACCCAAACCCGATACCCAAAATATTAATATTAAATATATATATATATTAAAATTAAATTGACTTTTCAAATTTTAATTAAATCAATACCATCATTATAAATTTACATTAAATATATTAATTAATTAGTTATACCAACACTCAACCACTCACTTCCCATGCCATAATTAATTTAATTTATATTCCTTATGACTCTTAATCTTCATTTCTTTAATAACAAAATTTTTCCTTATTTATTCATTTCTTATTTTCAAGATTAACATCTATTATCTCTCTTTTGTTTCAACATTTTCTCTAATTTTTGTTGAACTTCTCTCTAATTTTTGTTGAAGTTCATGTATGTATATTGTTCAATTTCTACAATATAACTATACAAGTAAGTAATATTTTCATATGTATTTTTAATATTTAGTATATTTAAAAAATAATAAATAAAAATTCATATTTTAATCGGGTAATGGGGTACCCGACGAATCAGGGATGGAGATACAAATAGATATATTCGTCAGGTTCGGGGTCGGGGATGGATAATAAAATAAAAATCGGGTTCAGGGATGGGTACTTCACTATCCGGCGGATAGGGTACCCGTTGCCATCCCTAGTCACACTCATGAGAAGATTGAATAAAAACATCATATATGTGAACATAGATAATAACACACTCTTAATGAGAATTAACCGACCATTTCGAGATTATTTTACTTCCATCTAAATAATTATATTCCATTTTAGTGATAATCGGGCCCCAAGAGACCTTTAATCGTAATTTAACACACAATGTCATATCAAGATATGTTGACGAAAGACCGCCAATTATGAACTAACACATTTTCCAACCTCACAATTCTTCTATTCAAAACAAATTTTGAAAAAAAAATGTTCGACTTATTAAGATTAACTCAAAGACCAAAACATGTACCGAATAACTATATAATATTCCGAAGGTATTTTTTTTTTAGAAAGCCTAAATCTTGAAGTTCATGTAATCAATGGAAAAACAAATTAGATATTACAAAATGATTAAAAATGTATTCTAGATTTTGCAATCTTATTATAATATTATATGTTTTTTAATTTAATACTAAAACATAATAAAAAATTAAAATTTATTCTTTTATGATAAATAAATTAAATAAAGAATAAAGAATAAAAAATAAATAATATAAGAGAGTATTCAAAGAAAATAAAAAAAGTAAAAAAGTAGTTTTATTTATTAAAAAAATATATATTGACTAATTATTATTTTTTTGATTTTCTCATAAAAATGACATAAAAGGCATCATTTCTTCTTGTCTTCTTCTTCTTTCCTCTCTCTCTCTCTAAATCCAAGGCCAAGAAATTCGGGAGCTCGAGAAAATGGCGATACTTCAAGCAAATCTCACATTCAATCCTCTTCGTCCGTATATTCCTGCTTTGTCAACCACTTATCGTCCAACTTCTACGAACTACAATGTATCAATTTCCAATTACTCGAACTCGAATGCCTTCGACACAAAATTGCTCAAGTTTGCTACCGGATTTGACGATCGGATTGGTTTCAGTAGCAAGACGAAGTCAATTATTAGTTGCTCTGTGAAATCTGGAGAAGCAGATGATGAGGTAATTGAGATAGAGACATTAACTGCAAGCCTGCGTTTCGTTCGTCATAGCTATTCCAGTTTTTAAATCTATGTTTCTCATCGATATAGAGTTCAGAGATTGTGAAGCATAAGAGTGTTTCCGTCATACTCCTTGCTGGTGGAAAAGGCAAAAGGATGGGCGTAAGTTTCTTTTATTTGAAATGCTGCAACATTTTCAAGTAGAATGATTGTTTTCTTTTGTTTATGCGAATAGGCAAACATGCCAAAGCAGTATCTTCCATTACTAGGTCAACCAATAGCTTTGTACAGGTAAAACATGTATAGTTTACTTAAAATATCCTATGTTCAAGTGTTTGGTTTTGAGCTTGTCTAATGGAAACAGGGGTAGTAATATCTATAAACTGTAATTTGTGACTATGTGGTGTATTGTATGAACTTTATACAGAGTAGATTGATTTTTTTATCAATGTGGATCTGAAGCTTTAGGTTATTTTCAGTTTCCATACATTCTCCAACACGGAAGAAGTGAAGGAGATAATTGTGGTATGTGATCCATCTTACAGAGACATCTTTGAAGGTATGGAAAGTTATCTATTGGGGGTTTGTTAAAAATGGATTCTTGAAAACAAACACTTTTTTTGGCTGTGAAAGGTGGTTTAATCAATTTGTGGATATTGCTAATAGATGCCAAAGGAAATGTCGATGTAGACCTGAAATTCGCATTACCTGGAAAGGAGAGACAGGATTCTGTTTACAGTGGACTTCAGGTATTTGCTACTTCTTCTGGTGATGAATATGTATCTAGTTAATATTTGAATCAATTATAGTTATCCCATATTTACTATAACCAGAGTTTGTCGGATTAGTTGTCACTTCTTCTGAGCGGTGTTTTTTTTTTTGATTGTATGCTTTACATGAGTTCACAATGTTGCTACATGGAAAAAAATATGTCTTTGATATGTAGATTTGAGAGGTGATACCGAATGCAAGTATTTTGATTGAATTAATTCAGAAATCAATCTTGTAATGAAGTCTTGGTAATATTTCAATTTTAGCCGAAGAAAATTTCAATCAAATCTGTTGGCTTCATTAGGAGATGAAACTATCCATTGGTCTCTATACTAAGAGACTGAATTCTAGGACCAAACATAAAAAGAGAAGAAAAAAAGAGAGATTATATTCTGCTTAATTTTTTAACGGATCCACATGATGTTTTTACTGACAAGGTGAGCACGAGGAATACATTTTTTAATTTTTAATTTTGTTGAATGACTGTCATGTTATTGCAACTGGTTCTCCATGGTTTGTTTACAGGAGGCGGATTTGAAATCAGAACTAGTGTGTGTTCATGATTCAGCAAGACCTTTGCTACTATCCAAAGATGTTAAAAAGGTCTGCATTTACTTGCTACTTGATCTAAAATTGTTCTTAAATGTTGGATTGCAAAGGTTATTGTTAATTGGTTGCTTTGGACATCCATGCCATGCGATTAGAAAGAAACAAACTTTTGTAAAATTTTCTCATTGCCATTCTAAAAGCTTTGTTGTAGGGAAAAGCACATGCTTTTTTTGTTGTTGAAAGTGTACTTGGTACATTTTATCATGGTTACAGTTGTATGTTTGATTCTTTTTTTTTTGAGAAAAGAATTTAAATCTTTTATTAATAGAACCAAGAGAACAAAAAAGTGAAAGAGCCAAAAACTAAATCATGCAAAAGATGTGACCATGTAAATAGAGCTACTCCTCATCCACATTGTCACATCAAAAACAGAAAACCAAAAGAACTCTCTATCAACCAAAATCTCAGTTCGATTCCCACTATGAATGCCTTAAGTTGAAGTGGAGATCGGGACTGAAAGTCATGCTAGTTTCTTACATTAAAAAAAATAAAACATGTTTAAAACCATGTTTATATTGGAAGGGATGATGTGATTTTGTAATTTTTTTAACTTAATCACATTTACAATAGAATGTTTTGATATTTAATTTGATTTATTTATGAAAGTACGTGTCTGTCCAAAAATATATGCGGACACTTTCTTCCTGTTTTACTCAATATTTTATAAATAAGTTTCATTACAAATCACTTAATAGGTAAATAAGTACATAATCCACTCCAAAACGAACAACTCTTTGTTTATGATTTCATGCCTAACAATTCCAGAATGAGTCCTCTGTACCAAATACCATTTTCCCTTATGAATGTTCTGCAAGAAGAGGTTTTCCTTCAACTTCTTTCTATCATTTGCCAGGTTCTTCAGGATGGTTGGTTAAATGGAGCAGCTGTCCTGGGAGTTCCTGTCAAAGCTACAATCAAAGAGGTACTTCTAATACTGGCGTTTTGCATGTATATAATATATGCATTTTTAGTAGTTCACACAGTAAATGAAGCAACAAGATGTCTTACAGGCTGACAACAAGTCTTATGTTGTGAAAACTCTGGATAGGAAGACTCTTTGGGAAATGCAGACACCACAGGTGCCGCCTTTTCTCTTTCATTTTATGTTTCTTTTTGCGGAAATTATGAGTTAAAAATGTGTTAACTTTATTGTGAGGATAATACCCTTTCAAGCACTACTTTTTGGAAGACTAGGAAGAGGCTTGGTAACCATTGTCCTTCCTTTTACCATGTCATATTTTTTGTTGAGCCCTAGGAATAATTTAAAAATCCTTCTTTGTTCAACTTCTTTCTTGTATATCGCTGCATCATCTCCATGCTTCCATACAAAGATCTTGATCATGTAAAACTGCTGCCAGAATTCAAATCGAGTGACAGTCTGATGTAGCTTGTATTAATTAGGTTTAAAACCTTGAAATCAAAGATCAGATTTTCACTAAGCAATTCACTAATACCTTTGCCTAACTTATAGACACTGCCTAATAGCAGAATTAACCGCTAGTTGTAAACCCTTATCGTATGTTAGTCATATCTCCTCCATACTTGAAGTCATGGGCCCGATACACTTTTGCTGTGTTATCCGATTTGTAATGGACCTCTTTGACAACATCCTATATTTCTTTAGCAATTCCATATAGTAAGAAATATCCTCTTGTATCTCTCAGTACTCATAAGCATTGACTGGACCATGTAGGCAGTTTCTTCCATTAAGTTTGTAATTGGAGGTAGAATTTTGGAATGAAGTCATAGTGGATCGAGAAGTGTAAAGGTGTACACACTTCAGAAGCTAAATTTGGTGAATTCTCCCCAAGTCCATCCATGTTCTTCGTAGGCAAAGAAATATTGTTAGAACTTATTGTGATTGTAATACAACTTACACTATACCGAAAATCATAGGATCTTTTAGTTATATCCAGAATCAAGCTACTCAAGTCAAAAGGATATTTAAGGATAATTATCTCTAGACAATTATAATTCTAGTAATGCATCCACACTTTTCTTCTTCTTATCGTGGTGGTTGATTGAATTTTCATGATTTTCAGGTGATCAAACCCGAGTTGCTTAAGAAGGGTTTTGAGCTCGTAAATAGGTAAACTTGACTTATAAAATATAATACAAAGGGTTATCATCTGTTTTCTGCCAAGCAATTGACATCTAATCATGCTTTTCATGTACATAAAACTTTTTTTTTGACAATAAAAATGCCATTCTATTCATGATCTTTTTTCATGTAAATAATAACAGAGAAGGTCTTGAAGTAACAGATGATGTTTCCATTGTGGAGCACCTTAAACATCCCGTGTATATCACTGAAGGATCTTACACTAACATCAAGGTTAGATTCAAACCCTTAAAAAACATTTCAAATTTGTGTTCACTACCTACCCCATCTTGATATAGTGTAAACCTAATATAACTGCAGGTCACTACACCTGATGATCTATTACTTGCAGAAAGGATATTGAACACTACTGCCCCACAATAGTGATTATTGCATAAGGTATAATGATAATTATTGATTTCACAAAATGGGTAATGGTAATTATTGTTTAGAGCCTTCTTAGATGATTAGATTTAGGGTTGAGAAATGATTGATGAATAATGTATTTAGGACCTTATGCCTAATATGATGAAGTTTTTCTTTATTCTCAATTTCATTTGGGCAATTAAACATTTTTCCTTATTCTCGATGAGTTATATCTAAGAAACCAAATGGTCACAGATTCGATTCCCACTTGAGGGACCATGATTACGAAGGATCGTACAAACTTTATAAATCAAAATCTTAATCTCAAATTTGGGTAGATTTTTGTTTCCTTATTTTCGAAACTTGAATAATTTCATATCATAATTTGTAATAATTTTCACCATATATGTAAGACTAATGAAATATATTATCAGTCTCTCAAAATTCAGCTCTATTTTCTGTTAAATAAAAAACTGAAATCCCAAAAATTTTGGGGATTTTGGTTTACATAATTTTGAGTTTTTTTTTTTATTATTATTATTTTTTTAATGTAAAACATAACCATTTATGTTATAATTTATATCAATTTGTTTTGTTGAGATTTTCAAAATATTTTTGTGTTTTACTTAAAAGAAAAAAAAGATTAATGAAATGATTTTACCTTTTAACAAGAAAAAAAAGTTATATTTGTTTTCTAGTGTACATTTTTTTTTTACTATTATTAAAATTTGATTTTTTAATAGATTATAATTTTAAATATTTAAAATTTTGTAACAACTCTTTTTAATGATATTACAAACTTTGATGTGTTTTTTTTTTTGTTTTTTTTTTTTTTGTATATTACTAATTTTATAATTCATAAAAATTGTCCATCCAACTTTTATTTTTGATACCATGTAAAAACTTGATTAATATATTTAATATATTTTTAATAATTTAATTAATTAAATTATTTTTACTTTAATTTATCAAAATTTATATAAATTAATAAAATAATTTAACTAATTAAATATAAATAATTATTTTAAAATCAAATAAAAAATCATTGTGAAGCAAGTCATTACTAATTTTGAAGCAAGCCATTATTAATTTTGTGCAGCTTTATACTCTATTGTTTCTCACTAACTTCCAAGGTATATTCCTCAAAGTCTGGATTTTCCATTTTTTAATTATAGTCTTTTTATTAATATAATCTAAGAAAATGAAGAATATTCTCTTAAAAGAGAGATTAAAATAACTTGTTTATTGTAATATTATAATCACCTTGATAGAAAGTATATGTACAGTACTGTCTAGATATTTTAAAAATGAGATTCTTTAACCAATTTTATCATCCAAATCATAGTAAAAACTTTATTTATTATTAAAAATCATAATAACCTAAAAACTAATGGTGATAATTATTCATAAATTATAAAAAGAGAAATGATTCATAGAGGAAATTTGGAAAATGAAATGAGTGAGGGATTGATGTTTATGTATTTTTTGGTTGAAATAATAATAATATTTTTCTACTATTTTCTTATATTTTATTTTTAATTTTTTCAGCCAATAACATTCTATCTCTCCCCTATCTCTCCTTTTATAAATAAAAAAAATAAAAATTCATAATTTAGTCACTTGAATGACTGAAAACAGTTTTCATCTTCATAAAAATCAACCATTAAAGTTTTCTAAATTATTTTCTAAAACGAATTTGTAGAATTATTTTTAAAACTTGATAATTTTTAAAATTTAAATGCATTTTTGATAAAAAAAAAATGTTTATGTTGGAACAATTCTATAAATGATAATAAATAATATTGTAAAATAAATCAATTGAAATGAAGAAAAAACCTTAAGTCTTATTTTCGACAAAACTTCCTGCAGTCGGTGACTGAAGCGGCGATTAGGACCGTTATGGTAGGTGGTCTCAAATTATTGAAACGGTCACCTGTCAATTTAATTTTTATTTTTTAATATGAAAAGTTCATTCAAATAACCCTCTCAATTATTCAAATTAAATATCATGGATTGATGGTATGCACCATTAGATCAATTTCTAGCACAGACGACTGTGATGGAGAGATGTAGCAAATTATTGCGAATTGAATCGACCTGAAATGCGAGCGACTAGGATCGCACGAGGCGTGACATGCTCAAGTGAGTCGGATCAGCCTGCACGTCTGATATCGATTGTGAACATATATATATATATATATATATATTTTTTTTTTGTATGTTCTATCATTTTATTATTTTTTGATATTTTGAAAATTTTGTTTATTGATTTTTTTTAATTTTTTCTTACGATTTTTATGTTTTTTATACCGTTAGCATAAATAATTTAGAAACTTATATTTAAAAATAAAATTAAAAATTCATTTTGAAAATTTTTAAATTAAAAGATAATCAATGCTTTAAAAAATTTAAAAGAAAAAAATAACAAAATTTTATTAAAATACGTTTTGGGAATAAAAGTTGAAAGTACACAAAAGGCGGAGGAGATGAACAATGATTCAATCTATGCAAAATTATTTTCTTTACATAATATTATTAATTATTTATTTAATTAATAAATATATAATATGAATTAGTTAGTATTTTTTCAGTTATATTAATATTTTTGATATATATATTAATATTTTTTTTGACTTAATAGATATTATAATAATTATATATTTTATTTATGTATATATTTTATTTTTGTTAAAGTTTATAATTAGTATAAGTGAGTTTTAAAAATGAGTGTATATTATTTATGTTGATTTTCTTCATGTGGTTATTTGATCATTTGTTTGATTTCTAATCATTTGTATCCTTTATTGAATATTTTTTTATAAAAATTTTGAAACCTTTTTTTTATCAATGAAACAAGTTAGGTGATCTAATTTTAATTTATACATAAATTTATGCTTAAAAATATTTATTTTATTAAAAGATTTATGTTATTGTAATTATTATTACAATTAATGGTGTTTACAAACAAAGAAACATGTTAAATTTAATAATGCACCACATAAATGTAACTTAATTTAAATAAAATAAGATATAATTGTGTTAATATTTTAAATTAAATATATATATATATATATATATATATATATATATATATATATATATATGCATATATTTATTGTAAACGACATGATCATAAAAAAAAATTAAAGTTATTTAGTAAAACACCTACCATTAAAGCGATAATTATAAAACTTTTGATAGTAAAACATTAACTTCTATCTTATAAGTTGTTTGTGGAAAAAATTCATTATATTAACAATTATAAAGAGTAAGTTAATTAATGGAGGTACAAATGAAATGAATACTATCTTATTTATTTTATTATTGATGTTAACCGGGTTATCTAATTTTCTCACTATAAATACTATTCAATTCAGAATTAAATTTTACAACAAAAACACAAAAATCACGCGAGAAGATATTATTTAGAGAGTTATTTTTCAAAGATGGAGTCTCATAAAGTGGTGTTATAACTCAAAAACATTATAAAAAATCTCTTAAGATTATGTGAATGTATTTATTTTTTCGAGAATCTTGACCACAAAAGCTAGTCATTCATTTTTTTCCGATATGGATTGGCAAGAGATCCATTCACTAAGCGATATATGTATTCAACTTCTTTTAAACTTAATGCTTAATTGATCTTTTATTTGATTTTGGATGAATGATATATATTGGGTATAACTTCTATCAATATTTTGCTTAACTTAGCTTATAATTAGATATTTGATTTTGTAACTCCTGATTATGGTAACTTTCACAGTATCATATATCAATAAAACATAGTCATTTAAAAATAAATAAAATCTTATCAAAATAAATGCATGTGATTTAATTTTAATTCATGAATTCATGTATATAAATATTAGTATTAATAAAATTTATATGCTATTGTAATTTCAGATATCCCTATTGACAATTGTAATTATTACATGTTGATTTTAATGAATATAACTTGGCTCATATTAAGTTACTTTTCAAGTTTTATATTACATGGGATTTGATCATAAATAAAATAATTTTAAAAAAAGTTAAAATTTAATTAGATGTCATGTACGATGAAATGCCATAAAAACGTTAACTTAGACCTTATTAACTGTTGAGAAAAAGAAAAAAACATCCATTTATATTAATGACATTAATAAATACTCTTATGAAACCGACTCCTCTCTATCTATAAAAACAATTCACCATTAATTTAATTGTAAATCAAACTAATAATTTTCAACAAAAAGAATAGAGAATGAAGGGACAAGTGAACATGACCACTACCTTATTTCTTTTCCTCGGCAACGCAATATTGATGTTAGTTGTCGCCACAACCTTTCCCACAACTAGTGCGGTTCCAATACCAGATTTCACTAAGCTACCTACTCAACTCAAGGGATGCATGACACAAGCGCGAAAAGAATGTGGAGAGATAATATTTCGAGAGATGTTCTTCAAAGATGGTGCCCTCACAAATGCCACGTGTTGCAAAGTAGTATTACAACTAGGAAAGACATGTCATGAAGGTCTCCTCACTTACGTTGGCTTCCTACCTGCCTTCCATCCTAACGTTACACAAGCTTCCTTTCAAAGCGGTGTCATCTTAAAACGTTGTTTGATTGCCAAGAATACCTCGTCATAAAGATAAATGAGGAAAGGGATAATTCAACTATAATTAATTAATAATATCATGCATAATTAATAAATGTATTTTGAATAATGTGAGCATACATACACCCATTCAATATTACTAATAAGATAAATTGGTATCATGATCTAGTTTTATCCTTGTTTAACGTTTTTCTATGTTTTTATATCAATTTTGTTCATCAATATATAAAGTGTAATTTAAACTACTAAGAACACAAGCATCATATATACACATGTTTGCATCAAAGCTACCAATTGGATTTGGACAAGATTGAGCAACAAATCATAGATATGTTTGGTAGATCTTCGAGGCTTTGATATTCACGAAATACTTAACTAAAAATATGTTCACAATCAATAGAAAAAGAACGTATCCGAATATTTATTTAATGATATTAAAAAGTTTGCTATATGAAATTTTAGAATTTTGAAACTTTCATCTATAAAATTTGTTTTCAATTGAAAGTGACTAAGTAATGATATAGAGTGAAGTTTTGAATTATTATAACGTTTATGATTGATAGAAAGTGAATATATAGAACTATATTCAAACTTCTTAAACATGCATGGGAACTTTCAAGTTCCGGGATAAAGATTAAAATCGAAATTCAAAAAATTCTGAATGCGTAGAAAATTGTTAGGGAAGGTGTTAGGATTGTTTAGAGCCAGAGAGACCAGGGAGAAAACATTTAAAAATAGATAGTTTATTTAAAAAAAAATTGTTATTTGTAATTCGTAAAATTGATAGATTACCTACCATAGTAAAGTTTTATTTAAAAAAGAGCAATAATTATATAATATTAATATATATATATATATATATATATATATATATATAAAAAAATAAAAGTAGAAAATTAATATAAGAATCAATAATAAACAAATTACATTGAATACAAGTTATATATATTTATATATATACATATATTTGAGAGAGGAAAGTTAGGAGAATGAATTATATGGCCGCAATCCTTTATCAGTAAGTATTGTGACATGTCATTTTCCCCTAATTTCATAATCAGATTAAAAATCATACCATTAAAGATTGCCTCTTTAATATTAAAGAGTAAGAGAATTAAAAAGCTTGGATAGTAATACTGTAACTTCTTATTAATTCCTGTGGAAAATAAATTCATTATATTAACAATTATAAAAATAAGTTAAAAGAAGATAAATGAAAATGATGAGTACCTTGTTTCTAATATTTCTCTTGAAATACAATATTAATATTAATGTTAACTTGATATATATATATTAGTTTTATGCGAGATTAGGTCCTCTGCTTCCAATATATGTTGCTCCCTTGGCATAAATGTAATCTTTCTTTTTAAGATTACATTTATCCCCTCCCTCCGTGAGAGGGAATAAACATATATTGGGAGCAGAAGATCTCAATTGGTTTTATGTCTTGCAAAAGCTCATTTAATGAAGGAACTCGACATGCTAATGAGAAACTTTATCTATGGTAATAGTGGAAGAGGAGGAAAGAAAGTCAAATGGACCGCTCTCTGCAAGCCGAAGGACGAGGGAGGCATCGACTTGAAGAACTGTATCGAGTGGAACAAAGCTCTAACCTTCAAGCATCTGTGGGTTTTGGAGCGCAATCAGGAGTCACTATGGATCAAATGGGTGCATACGAGGTTTATGAAATACGAAACCAGCATTTGGACTTGCAAAATTCACGAAGGTATGAGCTGGTCTTTGAAAAAGATTCTTAAACTAAGAAGCGATATTGCAGATCTTTATGACATCCGACTAGGGGACGGGAAATACACTCTATTCTGGCACGACCCCTGGTTTGAAAACCAGCCTATCATCGACAATGAGGAGTTTCAAAATACCCGTATTAGAAGGGACCACGCAAAAGCGAAAATTAGAGACATAAAAGACGGGAATTGGAACTTGCTCTTGAGAAGAATTCCAAAAAGAAAGATGATACTTGATCATATAAGTAACATACAACTACACGACAGACCGGATATTCATGAATGGAAAGCTGAGGACAATGGGAAGCTGGTATTGAAGAAAATATGGGAGATAATCCGGGAAAAAGCGCAGAAAGTAGAATGGGCTCCTCTTGTATGGTCAACGAAGATTATCCCTCGACACCAGTTCATCCTATGGCTCGCCTTCTAGGAAAGACTCAGCACTCGTGATCGTATCAGCAAGTATATGAGCATCCCAGACGCGAGCTGTCTTCTATGCATAGGAAATGAAGAAACCATAAATCACCTATTCAGGAGCTGCTGTATTGCTTCGGAGCTTTGGGACAAATTCTATAAAAGTCTGGAGCTGATTAGTTTTTCGAGCAAATGGAATGAAATCAAAGAAGAAACACTACTCAAAGCCAAGGGAAATAGATTTGCAACAAACATGTTCAAGTGCGGTTTTGGAGCAGTGGTGTATAACATTTGGCAAGAACGGAATGCAAGGGTATATGGCAAAACCCGCAGGAGCGTTGACGAGTTATGGAAAGATATTGTATCGGATTGCAGCGCCCTCGCGAGAATGTGAAGAGGAATTCCAAGCACGGAGCAGAACTAGAATATCTGCCGGAACTGGAGTTTACCGTTTTTTAAACTCACTAGAATTGAAAGCATTGTAAACAGATAATTTATTTACGTTTTTAACTTTTTAGCTTTTATTTAGAATGTGACGACTTCAAAATCATTTTAGGCCTGTCTAGAATAATCTCTTAAACTCGTGGTTTTTTTCTTATTTTTGGGAATTTTTAATGAAATGACGCTAAGTCGTTTTTTTTCAAAAAAAAAAAAACTAAAAAAAAAACTTTGAGAGTACCATATATCAATAAAATAGTAGTCATTTTTTAATAATAAAATATTATCAAAATAAATTCATGTGATTTAATTTTAATTTATAAATTCATGTATATAAATATTAATAAAATTTATATGCTATTGTAATGCTAGATAGATAGATATCCCTATTGACACTTGGTATTATTACATGTTAATTTTAATGAATATAACTTGGTTCATATTAAGTATCAGTTCAAGTTTTACATTATAAGGGATTTGATCATAAAATCAAATAATTAATTTGTTATCATATCCAATATAATGCCATTAAAATAAAACCATTAAGGCATAGCTAGTTAATTAATTGTGAAGACATTGGATTAGTAAGTTAATTAACTTAGATCTTATTAATTGTTGGGGGAGAAAACATCCATTAATTTACATTAATGACATTAATAAATACTTATATGAATCCGGCTCTTCTGCACCTATATAAATAAGACACCGTCCATTTAACTAAATCAAGATAACAATTTTGCAACAAAAAAGAATCGAGGAAGGAAATAATGGAGGGACAAATGAAAATGACCACTACCTTATTTCTTTTCCTCGGAAACGTAGTATTGATGTTAGTTGTCGCCACAACCTTTCCCACAACTAGTGCGATTCCAATACCAGATTTCACTAAGCTACCTACTCAACTAAAGGGATGCATGACAAAAGCGCGACAAGAATGCGGACAAATAATATTTCGAGAGATGTTTTTCAAAGATGGTGCCCACACAAATGGTACATGTTGCAAAGTGGTGCTACAACTCGGAAAGACATGCCACGAAAGTCTCCTCACTTACATTGGATTTTTACCTGCCTTCTATCCTAACATCACACACGCTTCTTCTCAAAGTGGGGTCATCTTAAAACGTTGTCTAGATGCCAAAAAAAATCTCCAAATATAAAAAAATGAGTAAAGAGTGAGAAATCGAACTATATAATTAATAATATAATGCACAATAAATCTGTTTGAATAATGTATGGAATCATACACCCTTCAATCTTACTAATAAGATAATTTGATATCATGATCTAATGCTATCTTTGTGGAAAGTTTGTGTAAGCTTGTAAACCAACTATTTCCATCAATATATTCAATATATAGTGAGTTTAATTTAAACGATTAAGAACACAAGCATCCTACTCATATTTGCATAAAAAAAGCAGTAAAAAAACCACAAACATTTGACCGATATCAATTTATTGGTAAAACATGTTACCGATATCTTTAACGTCAAGTGTGTTAGCTCCAAGCCCCTGTGGGTATGGATATCTTAAATGGTATTTGAGCGTCCATTGATCATTAAAGAACATAAACATAAATTAATTTTTAGTCATGCACGGATCAAGAAATTCGAGTTGGAATGGGTTTGAAAAATATTCGGGGCTTAAAAAGTAACAGACAAAATAGAAATAAATGAGTGTATAAAATAATGTTAAGCAAATAGTTAATTAAATAGAAAAAAATTAAAAATTTGTGGGTTATTTCAAATTTTTACAGTAAAAAGATAAAAATTTTGGGATTAACTTCAGCTCACTCAAACCTAACCTAGATTGCCATGTTTTTAGTAATAATGATATAACATAAAACATGCACACATTGACAACATCCTGCATTTAATAATATAAATTTGTTAAATGAACACATAACATGTTATTAAAGATTTAAAATCATTTTAAATATAAAGCAACCATTAAGATTTCTAAATCAAACTGAACTTAGGTTTAAAGTCACGGTAGAATATAATTTGAATACAAAGTTAATTAGATTTGAAAGCCTAAGAGATTCTCGTAGTTTTTTTTTTTTTTTTTTTTTGCATAATATAATATTTGTTGAAGAGTTTAAAGTTTATTTTAAATAGGTCTAAAATTTGGGGTTTAATATTTGTTGGTCACTTATAAAGCTTTTAGATTTTTTTTTAAAATTGTAAAAATTTATTTAAAAAAATATTATTATATATTATTTGTATATATATAATTAAATATAAAATTAATTAAGAAACAATAAAAAAAAATTACAATGAAAAGGATATACAGTGAAACTTTTTAAAATAATACTTTAAGAACTAAAAAAAATATATTATTTTATCAAATTTATTACTTTATCGATATAATAATATTATTATTACTTTATTAATAAAGTAACATTTTATAACTTTATCGAAGTTTTATACTATATTTATGTACAATATTACAATACAGTACTGGCAACCCCCGAGAATGGTCCCCTCGCAGCTTAACACATGTTTGGATGGCACATGACAATACGAGTGGAATCGTAAATAGCTCAAAGTTCGATGCGTTTCAATTTTGATTTGCATTTTAAACATCATTTTGAAAGAGATTTTAAAAAATATCTAGGAGCTTTAGAAATTAATTATAAAAATAATTAACTTTTATTCAAATTTAAATAATCTGGGGATCAAAGAATAATTTGATTAAAACCCGGTTTAAATTAATTAAACATAACTAATTTAAAAGATTAATTATTTTAGAACAGAGTCGCCAAATGATTTTCAAAAAATCAGTAAAAAGTATGTATATAAACGTACTTTATACAAGTGTTTCTACAAGGGTTTGTTTTTTTGGTTACACTAGGGAAATGACTTTCAAGCTATGTCCTCCGCGCCCGCCTAAGGACGGTTTTAATTTTTAAATAAATTTGGTTATTACAAAATTTATTTATAACATTTATTTCCTTTAATTAGTATTTCAGGGATCCTAAATAAAGATATGTTTAGATTGCGTAAATAATTGTACAAAATTATTTAAAAGGGCGTACCTGCGATTGTTTTGATATAAAACTGAATAAAACCCTGAAAATATCAAAAAAAAGTGTTAAAATTTAAAAATAAATTCCTAACGGGACCTTAGCCAAAATATTGGTTTAGGAAATATCCCGAAAATATTGAAATGTCATTTTCTAACCTTTCAAGATTATTTGAAAATGGATTTGGGGTTCCAAAATTATAAAATAATTTTGGATTTTTAAAAAGTGAAACCAAACAGGCCTTAGGACCGGAGTCCTAGGTTATGGGTCAATTTTTGTCGATCTAGGCTCGGGAAGGCTCGATCTAGACCACCCCGAGAGCATAGGTCCATGGGTCCGAAGGGCTCGGTCCTGAGTTCGGGAGGCTTGGTCCCAGATCTAGCTTTCTCGGTCGTTGGACCTGGGAGGCTTAGTCCAAGGTCAGACCTCTCGGCCCGAGGTTAGAAACTTTAGTCGGATTCCTCGGCCTCTACTCAAGAACACCAGTCCTAGGACTCGGTCCTAGGTCGATTTTCTCGGTCATAGGTTTTGGTCAAGTCCGAGGATTTTTGGTCCTATTTCTCGCTCCCGGTCCTACATTACTCGGTTGTCAAGGAACGAGTGTTCTTCAGTTGGTCAAGAATTACAGGTGCTATAACTTTGATACAGATCATGAAATCATGATCTGTAAGTTGCAATGAACTTATATGATTGTAGGGATTAAAAGTCTTAACCCTAATCACGATCAATCGATCTCTACAAAGATCAATTTTTCAAAACTGTTTTAGGTAAAAAAATTGGGATGTTTTGAATTATGCCATCTCAAGGCCCAATTCTTGTTCCATTAGCTTTGAAATAATGAATATAGTTGAACACAACCAAAACAAGAACATCATTCAAGCTCCGTAACAACTTTTAAAAATGAAATTTAAATTCATTTTCTTTCAAAATTGCAGATGGATCAAACATGATCGGGATGTTGTTTTAATGATTTAGAAATCATCCTAACATGTTTATAAACATGTTAAGAAACTATTTGAATCCAAATTCAAGCTTAAAAGCCTAAGAACATGAATTTTAAAAAATCCAAAATTTCAATCCATTTTTTTATTTTTTTCATTTAAGGTTGATTTGATCAAATCTCTTTCAACAGAATGTTCATATATATCACATAGGGAATAATTCTAAACAAAGAAATCACACAATTGAACTCTAGAACAGATCAAACCGATCAAACTTGGAAAATTCAAATTTTCAATCACAAATTGAAATACAATGGTTTTGGAAGCTTACCAACAGTTGGAGAACACTCCAATGAAGTGTTAGAAGTTTTCCCGAAGCTTGGATCACTGAAGAAGATTCTTAGAAAAATCATTTCTTGTCGAAATTTGAATTCTTTGATTTAGATTGTAATATGTGTTAATTATTTGATAGATTGGAGGAGGATCCCCTAGAGGGTATTTATACCAGGTTAGGTCAGCTAACTTGGACGAATTCAAATTCAATTCGTTGACTGAAGATCTTATTCCTAAGTCTGTTCATATCTTTGACACCATAGTTCTAGGCTAAGGTGGAGATTTTAGGTATATGACTAATGACGACGATGATAAGGCGAGCATGTGGGCGAAAAATGGGAGGATAAGGATGGCTGACGATGGAGATAACCCTGGAAGAATCACTAGCAATCGATCGCGTTTCCTGCGATCCTCTGCAGCGGCGAAGAACAAGGGTGAAACGACATCGTTTTGTTTAAAAATAAACGCGTCGTTGTGTTCTGTTGGAGATCCGTCCACGTTTATGCTTTTCGGCTAACAGGCTTGACGTCCCGTTAGTTGATCCCGTGTGGCCCCGGGCGCGCATGTGTTCCTTTACATCCGGATGCGTGGCGTCCTCCTGGGCGCTGAATGAAAATCTAGCGATGATCCAATGGTCCAGAATCATGCTGCAATAGTTAAACATAGTTTTGGCTACACATGATTATCAGTTTTATTTTTAATAAAAGAGTTATTTGAAATCGAATTTTAATCCTTTTCTTGCCTTTTTTTCTTCACCAGAAATTCCACAATTTTTTTTTAAAAACATAATAAAAATTATGTTCATTATTTTTATTTTTGGGTATTTTGGGGGTATTTATTTAATTATTTTAAGTTATAAATTAAATATAATTTATATTTAAAATCATAATTAAATAATTTCAACCCCTTCTTGAGTTTAATTTGGGCAAAATAATTACAATATTTTATCCTCAAACTAATTTTAGATTTTTATTTATTTTTTCTATAGGATTTAATTATTACAATAATTAATCCTAATTTAGGTCTTACATCCCTCCTTTAAAAGTATTTTGAATATAAAATATAAAATATTTATTTCAAAATTATAAATTAAGGTATGTCAAATTTTCATGCTTATAAGTACAGTAGGTTTAAAAACAAGAAAGAATCACATCAATGTATCTGATCTAAAATTACATTTGTTATGATTAATTATATCTACATACTAGATTTATGCATATAAAAAATTACATGAGATACAATATACAATACATATATAACATGTGTTGTGTACATCGTATAAAAACTCAATCATTTAAAGTTTATTTTAATTCTAAAATATAAATTCATGAACATACAGCATAAAATTAAATGATAATACTTTGTGATTAACTATATATAGATTCATATTTTAAAAAGAATTGAATTTTGTAACTCATATACAATATACATATATAATTATAGAATTATTACTTTACATAATGACACTTTCTAATTTTTTATTATCTTATGCTTTTAGAGAGAATATTACTTTACAACATGACCCAACTTCAGAGTCGTACCTGTGTTCAATAAGGCTTGAGGTAAAAAAAATGGGCAATTTTGTTGCCTTAAAGTTCAGTATGCAATATATATATAAACCAGAAATAATATGTCACATCAATAAAAAGACAGAAGTTAACAATATTCGAAATAACTAAATAAACATCACTCGTCTAGCTGTTTTAGAAGCAAAAAATATTGATCAAATCTGTATAATCTAATTGATAGACTATTTATTTCTCAATCGACAATATTGCTAGCCCATTTAGTCTGTCATGTTATATTATTGATCGAAAATAATTCTTGATTAACTTCAACTTTGAGAAACTTATTTTTGTCGATGCAACTGTTATTTGTTATGGTTAACAAAATCTTATAGGTAATGTAAGTATTTGAGAATAAACCATTCAATTTTGTCAGACATTGTAGAATTTCAATTTCTCTTGTTTTCATTTGTTAAATAACATCTCACGACTAACAACTCTGAATACAACATCACCATTAATGTCTAAACGTCCATCGTGACTCAAAAGTTGTTGAAGCTCCATACAAAACTTCATCAATCTAGTTAAAGGCTCACGTTTTAACTTCTCCAAATTCAATAAAAACCTAAATATTTCTTGATATTGTTTAAATTGTTCAAACCTAACTTGAAGCGAAGATCGAGCTTGATCAATTTATAAACAGAAAATATTCAACTCTAAATGATTGTTCACCAGATTGTGTCACATTATCATTGCCACTTTCATCAAATTGTTTTTCCTTCGAATGATGCATTTTTCTCGAAATTTAGGTTCAATCCTTATTTCACTCACCATTTTTATAACTTCATTCATGGCACTAGCAAATCCCTCTTTTCTAAAATCATCAAGAAATTGATCAAGTCCTTGTAAGAGGTTGATTGCAATATCATATCCAAATCTTCAGATTGGATAAACTTACTCACATCATTTATTGCGTGTAACAAGTTATACCATATTACCATTCCAAGCAAGAACTCAAAACTCTCAAGATCATATAATGCTAAGGTCTCTACATCGCTTTTTGTTTTAGAATTTTCAGCAACTTCCGCCAAGTCAAGTAAAACATTTGTTATATGTACAATTTTCTCTTTTATAACTTTTACACTCTCAACATGACTTTCTTAGTGGGAATGTGACAATGGCTTAACAGTCAAACTAGGCATCTTATATTTAAAAATTTTCCATCTCTTTACAGAGGAAGAGAACAATGTATAGATGCATTGCACCACTCCAAAGAAGGACTTGGTTTTAGGACAACATTCTACCATATCAACTAATGTCAAATTAAGACTATGACAATCACATGATGGTGTGTAAAAAGCTCTAGAATTTATTTTAAGCAATATTTTTTGTACACCTTTGTGTCTTCCACTCATGTTAGACCCATTGTCGTACTCTTGCGTCATCAATGTTAAGCCCAACTCTAGTTAACACATTTAGAAGTTCACTTGATAAGACAACACCTGATGTGTCATCCATTTTTAAAAATTGAACTCAATATTCTTCTACTTTTAGTGTGTCTGTCGAATCATCCACGCATCGTAGCATCAGTGACATTTTTTCTTGATGACTCACATTGGGAGTACAATCAAGTATTATTGAAAAATATTTTACATGTTTAACTTTTGCAATGATTGTCCTTTTCACTTTGTTTTCCAAAGTCTCTATCAACACATTCTGAATTTTGGGACTTAAATATGTATACTGTGATTCCCTTGCTTCATAATGTGAACATGCTCCTCCATCACTAGATCAAACTCAACAACCATTTCTATCATTTGCAAAAATAGTCTATTGTTCTCGACATAAAGTTTCTCATCATTTCCTCGGAAGGCCCTAGTATTTTTTGCAAGTGTTTTTAAATTGAGATTATTCTTGTTAAAATTTGCCTCCAATGTTGTCTTTCTTTGTTGATTTGAAGTTGCATATTGTCGTCAATTGTTTGATATTTTCAACCTCTTTTTAATTCTACCCAAGCAAACATACAATTCATATTATCCCTACTAACTTCATGATGTTTAAGATTTCTATGTATATTATGCTAGTCTTTGTATCCGTCATTACTAAATTTCCTCATTCTACTCATCATTTATTCAGTCTTGAACAACTTACAACATAAGCAAAATATTTTATCTAATGAAATAGAATATACAAGCCACAATTTATCAAATATTTGTCCATTTGCTATTATCCATGTATAATGCGATGAATCAAAATCCCTATTGTTATTATCCTTAGGAAAAAAAATCATCCACTCTTTTTGGACCTATATGTACCAAGTAATCTCTCAATTTTTGACTAATACTATTTCAATTTATAGGATCCTCCAAATTCTCAGTCGAATTTAATTTTTTATATTGAGAGTCATTCTCCAAGTTCTCACTCGATTCACCCAAATTGACAACTTCAACCACTTTTTCATTTTCATAGTGACTTTTGTTCTTTAATCACCAAACTATCTTCTAATTCCTCTCTTTTTGTTATGTTATTTATACTAAAATATTTATTAGTATCACCGACTTGACATTGAATTAATGTCTCCTTCTTTTATTTTAATTTTCTCTTTTAAGCTCTAGACAAATGTTTATGAGGCGTTTTACACAAGATCCATTCCAGTAGCTACAACCAATTTCTTGCAGTTGATAGATTCTGAAATTGTCACAATTTTTAATTTATTCAAAAAAATTGAATTCATCTAGCTCTTTTCAAACAAAATTAATTTAATCAACACAACCTAACTCAAAAACACATTCATTCATATCATGGAGCAATAGAAGTATAGAACTAGGATTTCATCATTTCAATATATTAGAACATCTATTATAATTAATTGTTATGATTTTGATTTTGAGTTCTCGTCTGCAAATTCCAAATATTCATTGATAATATAATAAAGAAAAAATATATTAATGCAAGTAATACACTAAAGCTCCACCTATTTCAGACATTTTATCAAAATCACATAAATCTATAAGAGAAAATACTTCTTTATTCAGTTTGTAAGATCAACAAATTAAAGAATCAAACAAGATTTGAAGTAAATGATCATATTGAAAAGAATTGGAATTGTTTGATACATTTAGGGCCATGAGATAGTCAGATGGGTATTGAGGGCGTCAACTGGCAAGTTACGCATGTAGAAATCGTGGCGAGCCTTTTGCAACATATTAAATATAATATATATATATAATAATAATATTAAAAGATTTGGGCCCCTCGGTAGGCGGGTCCCTGAGAAAATTGCCTCTCTTGCCTCAAAGTAGGTTTGGCCACCGACGAAATTTATTACTTAAGCAAGGTTATTACTTTATCGGATATTACTTTAAAGATGTTTAACTGTATAATTATAAACTTAATTATATATTAGTTCATTTATCTAAATGTAATATTTGTAAATTTTTTTATTTATATAAAATCGTATAATATTAAATTGAAATAATTTTTAAACTCGTAAAATTGTATACAGTGAATCGTTGACATCGAAATATTTTAAAAATAAACTCAATATTTCACTTGGTTTCTTCAGATCTGTCAGCAAAGACGGCTCATCATTAGGCTGTGGTGGACTCAAATTGACCCATAAAATTGTAATTATCCCTATTTTTCTAATTTTTCAAAATTTAATTAACTATTTATTAATTTTTTTTCTTGAAAAAATAAATAAATACTTTGATTTATTCGTTTTATTTATAATTTTTTTTTTTATATAGCCATTTCAATTTTTTCAAGTCCTACCCAAATTCATTTTCATGGTGAGCTGTCTTTGAGTAGTGAGTCGTCATTTATAAAAGAAGGGGATTTCAATTACATTCATTGTACAAAGGAGATTTATACATATGTTAATTAATTTAATAGTGAAAACGTGTATATAATTTAGTTCAAACTAAAAATTAAGTAACCTTCAAGTTTTATGTTTAAGGGATGTGATCATGTTTAAAGTTAATTATATTGATAAAAAAAACGTTAATTTCGCTTTATTAATTGTTGAGAAAAAACATCCATTATATTAATGATACTAATAAATACAAATATGAAACTGACCCTTCCCCACCTATAAAAACAAGACACCGTCCATCTAATTGTCATGCAAGACAAGAACGATTATAATTGATAACTTAATGAAAAGACAAATGAAAATGACCACTTCTTTATTTCTTTTCCTCGGAAACACAATATTGATGTTAGTTTTCGCCACAACATCCTTCCCCACAACTAAGGCAGTTCCAACACCAGATTTCACCAAGCTACCTATTCAATTAAAGGGATGCATGACAAAATCGCGACAAGAATGCGGAGAGATAATATTTCGTGAGATGTTTTTTAAAGATGGTGCCTACACAAATTCCACGTGTTGCAAAGTAGTGTTACAACTCGGAAAGACATGTCACGATGGTCTCGTAACTTACGTTGGATTTCTCCCCGCTTTCCATTCTAACGCCACACAAGCTTCATTTCAAAGCGGAGTAATCTTAAAACGTTGTTTAGATGCCTAAAACAAATCTCAAAATATAAAAATAAATGAGTAAAGAGTGAGAAAATTCAACTATATAATTATTAATGCATAATAAATGTGTTTTGAATAATGTATGCATGTATACACCCTTCAATTTTACTAATAAGATAAATTGATATTATGATCTAATTTTATCTTTGTGTAGAGTTCTTTTTAAGCTTTTAAACCAACTATGTTCAACAATGAGTAATTTAAACTATTAAGAACACAAACATTCTAAGGTGTTTTCATTAAAAATAAATGCTTTCGCGGAATAGTGTAAGTAATCAATATATTTTTTATAAGCTCTAAACAATACTTCAATTTTATGTGTAATCGTAAAATTTGTTAGCTCCAAACTTGTGTATGGTTATGCTATTTTAAACGTAATTTGAGGGGCCATCAATCATTAAATAGCACAAACAAAGAAGTAGTACAATTAATCAATTTCAAGTAATCATGATTTAACTCAAAATGCACACATAGTCAAATCAAATCCTGCAATTAATCATATAAATTTGTTAAATGAATACTAACATATTATTAGAGATTTAAAATCATTTTAAATATCAAACAATCATTTAGGACTTGATACGGGTTTTTGTACAAGTAGGGAAGTGATTGAATATACATGTTTGATTGATGTATTTAATTAATGAATAAACTGAATCCAGTCCCCCACATTTGAAGAATAAAAAACATTTTGTTATAAACAAACAAAACAAAGAATAAAAGAGTTAATGGAAAAGAAATTCTTATTGTTTATTCATATCTAACTTATAATGTTTTATATTTCTTATTTATAGGATTTGAAATATCAATTAAAGGTATTATTGATGATAGAATATAAAAGATCAAAACTCATACATAATGACATTCATTTATTATTACATTTTTTTTATAATACTTGGATGTCATTTGTATATTGTCTCATTAAAAACCTTACTAGAAAAAATTCTTACTTCACTTTAAACTTTTGAGTCCCCGCTGCTAGATTATATGATGAACGAATTTAATGAACATCAATATCACATTTTTTTTGGGGATCATGAGTGATTTTTTTGGTGATATGTGTTACATTTTATCGTCTTTAATATATTCTCCCTTTAATTGTGCAATAACATTATCATCATATAAAATTGTTGGAGAATTCTTATTTACAGATAAACCACATAACTCTCGAATATGATGAATAATTGGTCTCAACCATACACATTCTCAACTTGCCTCATGCATAGCGATGATCTCAGAATGATTTGAATATGTGTCGGTAAATGATTGTTTCATAGATCTCCAAGATATATCTGTACCACCATATGTGAATAAGTAACCCGTTTGAGACCTACCATTATGAGGATCATATAAATATCATGCATTTGTGTACCCAATCAATTCAGCTTCACATACATATGGATAATATAATCTCATGTCCATTATATGAACATCATTTGAGACCTACCACTCTCTAAATGCTCAACTAGAAAGTCAAGACTTAACTTTGTTTTCCCGAGATCTTTCATCTCAAAATCCTTAAGATAATTAATCGTTTCAGATAGTTCATCTATAGTTTTAATAATATTCAGATCGTACACATAAATTACAATTATTAAAAATTATGATTCAATTCTCTTAATAAACACACATGAACATATTGGGTCATTTTGAAATTCTTTTTTTAACAAATATTCACTGAGACATTTATACCACATACGTCCAGATTGTTTCAATCCATATAAAGATCGGCATAATATAACTGAGTAAAGGTCTCGACGGTCTGAATTACATGCTTCTTGCATTTTGAACCCTTTATAGAGTTTCATGTATATGATGTTATCAAGAGAGTCATATATATATATATATATATATATATATATTAATCTCATATGCAATTTCTCATGTATTGATAAACTCAGATATCTAAATGTTATTGCATCCACCACATGAGAATATGTCTCATCATAATCAATATTTGGTCTCTACGAGAACTCCTGGGCAACAAGTCGTGCCTTATATATTGCAATTTCATTTTTCTCATTTCATTTTCTTATAAATACCATTTATAACCGATCGGTTTAATAATCTTAAGGGTACAGACGATTGGTCCAAAAACTTTATGCTTTACTATTGATTTTAATTCAGCTTTAATCGCATCTTTTCAGTTTGACCAATCATTTTTCCATGTGCATTATTCTACATATTTTGGTTCAAGATTCTCGTCTTCATTAACACTATCGCTTGATATAACATATACAAAATTTTCATCGACGTCGATTTCATCTCGATACCATATTTTTTCAGTCAAAAAATAGGTTATAGAGATCTCTTCATTTTTAGGTACTTGTGATTCCCCTGGAATCATTTTTTCAATGACTATATACTCTTATGGAGTAATAGTCTCCTCAGTTTGAGCATGTACTTGTTTTCTTTTTTCGAGGACTTTTATCTTTGGAATTGACTGGTCTACCACGCTTCACTTGTATTTTAGGGTCGTTAACAGTAATGGATTGTCCTTCAGTGACCTCAATCATAATTGGAGCATTTGCAAATGAAATATAAGACTTCGTAATTTTTTTAAGGTTAGTAAAAGCATATGACAATAGATTTGCTAAATTTTGCAAGTGAATGATTTTTTGAACTTTACGTTCAGATTGCTTTGTATGAGGATCATAATGAGCTAATGATAACTCACACCAAATTATTTCATTTTCCAATTGCTTATTTTACCTTTTCAATGTTGAAAATATCATTTCAATGTCTATCGGCAAATCGTGTTGTGAATTAGTCACCAGTCAATGACTCAAGATATTTAATTATAGACGATGATTCGTATCCAACATTCATCCTCCCATCTTTGTGCATTGTGGTGGAGATTGTGGTGGAGCAATTCGCAGATATACCTTACATCCGAAAATTCTTAGATGGGAAAGATATGGTTCCCGACCATAAACTATTTCAAAGGGGGAGACCTCATTATAATGTGTAGGTCTGATACAAATTAATGATGCCGCATGTAAAGTATTATGTCCCCAAGTTTGTAACAAAAGTTTCCTTTTCATAAGCAATGTTCTTGCAATTAGTTGAAGACGTTTTATCAATGACTCTACAATACTATTTTGTGTGTGAACATGTACTATTGGATGTTCAACACTTATCCCAATTAACATACAATAATTATTAAAAGCTTGGAAGGTAAATTCTTCAGCATTATCAAGACGAATAAATTTAATTAAATAGTCCGGAAAGTGAGTTTGTAATTTGATAATTTGAGCAAACAATCTTGCAAACGCTTGATTACGGGTTGATAATAAACACACATGTGACCTTCTCCAACATTATATTCTTTTAAGAAATTTCTAGTGTTCAACCCTAATTTTAGATGGTGACGACCTTCTCCAGGATGTCCCAATCTATCATGTTGTATAATAAAATTATTTTGATCGACAAACTTCTGGTTTGTAACGACATGTACTTCGGCAACACTTATGTTTGTGAGATATAATCTAGAGGAAACTGCATGTAATTTTTCTATGAAACATTTTTTATTACTCGAGATGATACTTATGATAGATAAATATTCTTTATTGTTTTTATTTGAAGTCTCAATATGATATCTATTTATGCAGATATCTTTAAAACTCAACATATTTCTTTGAGACTTGGACGAATACAACACATTATCAATACAAATGTCTGTTCCTCTTGGTAATATAATATTTTCTCTTCGGGAGCCTTCAATATTTTTTGAACATCCTGATATCGTATTCATATATGTCTCCTTTATCAGCAAAAAAGTAAAAAATTTCTTATTTTCAAAATGGTATGTGTTGAGGCACTGTCTACGAGACAACTTCATTTTCCATTCATTGAGTATTCACTTCTAGAAACCTTCATTTTCTTCATTTAATAAAAATTAAATATTGAGAATTAATAATGAGAAAACAATAATAATACAAACGCAACATCAAACTAAATATAAGCTTGATGGTTATAAAATTTATTTTATTATTATAAAATTTTATTAAACATTATAAAGAAAATACAAATATCAAATGACCTCATTCTTATTTTCATGCTCGACAAGAAAGTCGGCTACATCAAACCGGGAGAAATCATCGAGACCAAAAACTATTTTATCATCACCGGAAGTACAAGTAGAGTTGGTTTCGATGGTCCCTTTTCCTTTTAGCGATGCTTGATAAAGATCGATAAAATGCTTTGGTTTATGAAAAGTATATGACCAATGACCTTTCATGCCGCAACGATAGCATATGTTTTCCACGGTCTTATTGATTTGATTCTTTTTTCATTATGTTTCTCTTTGTTTAGGATATAGTGTCGACCACCAACAGCACGTCCACGACCATTTCCGCGGGCACGACTTGAAAAATGACTATGGCCAAAACCACAATGTTGTCCTTTATAATTATATAATGTCACATCACTTTAGGGAATATGGTCGATCCAGTTGGACGGGCCTTATGATTTTTCATCAAAAGCTCATTATTCTGTTTGATCAATAATAGACATGATATCAATTCATAATATTTCTCAAATCTTTTTGCACGATATTGCTTCAGCAGGAACACATTCGTTGCATGAAAAGTGGAGAATGTTTTCTCTAACATGTCTCTGTCAGAAATAGTTTCTCCACATAGTTTGAGTTGAGAAGTAATCCGAAATAACATCAGATTATATTCATTCACCGATTTAAAGTCTTGAAGGCGCAAATGTAGCCATCAAATTTATATATTTTTTAATTAAGTAATAATAAAATTAATAAATAAACATAATTAATAAAATACATAAATATATAAATTAAATACAAAAGTTAATTATATTGTGCAAATCAAATACATCAATAATATCTCCTCTAATCAAATCAAACACTATTAATATTATCCATTACTTGATAAAACAATCTTGTCATTATCGGTATAAATGATTTTCCTTCTACAATAGCAAAATCTTCTGAATCTAAAAACGTCTAACTTTCCAACCCAATTCCAACAATATACTTCACTCATGCGGTTTTATTTTGTCATTATCAGTATAAATGATTTTCCTTCGACAATAGTAAAATCTTCTGAATCTAAAGACGTCTAACTTTCCAACCCAATTCCAATAATGTACTTCACTAACGCGAAATCGGAATTACTTGACGTTGCTGCATATTCGAACTCACATCTTGATCTCATTAAATACTATGAAAGGAGACGGTATTTAGTAAATACGCAATTATCTTAAATATATTAACAATTTTTTTTCCGATCGTCTAGAAGGAACACAAGAAAGATTTTATTGTTTCTTCAGCAATTGTTATTTTTTTTTTTTTTTATCTCTGGTGGACCTTTTAGTAGGATTCAAACCAGATGAAGTTCTGACCACTTGGATACAAAAGAATCGTCTTAATCAAAACAACACAACAATCTTCTATAAATCATTTCCATTATCATTCATTCCCTCTCTCAATCTCAATCTCAATCTCAATCTCAATCTCAATCTCAATCTCAATCTCAATCTCAATCTCAATCTATTTTTTCAACCCAACTCCCTTAGTTTTCGAAATTAAATTGAAACTTAGGTTTTTTTATTTAGAATAGAGTTTGAGGTGAAAGTCTGAGAGCTTCTTTGTATATTAATTTGGGTAAAATAATATTTACTGAAGAGTTTATAGTTTATTTTAAATATTCTAAAATTTTGGGTATAATATTTGTTGTTCACTTATAAAACTTTTAGAGTTTTTATAAAATTATAAAAATTTATTTAAAATATATATATATATATATATATATAATATATAATTAAATATAAAATTAATTTAAATAAACAAATTAAATAAAAATAATTTATAGTTATAAAATTAATTATGTTAGTTCATTTATTTAAATAAAATATTTGTTTTTGAATTTATAAATATAAAATCACTTTGTTTATATAAAATCGTATAATATTAATTTAAAATAATTAATTTATAAACTAGTCGAATCAAAAAATTAATACGTCAGAATCATTAATATTTTTTTTACAATACTTGTAATATTTTAATAGTAAACTAAATATTTTATTTGTCTTGGTTGGTTCGGTAGGTTGTGAATCTTTCTGAAAGAAAAATGGAGAATTTTGGGATTTCAATTCCATTAAATGTACAAAGCATAAAAGCGGAAGCAAAAATCACTAATAAAATCTCAAAATAAATAAAAAAAATAAATCATAAAGTTATAATTTTATGAGAAATGATTGGGGAGAGAATTTGAAAGAGATATGCAGCGTCATTTCCTCTCCCATTTTCTTTCAGATCATTTTCACTGTTTCAAATCAGTCATAATCACAATCTCATAGATAGAGCTAGAAAGGAAGTACATGTGAATTGCTTGAGCCATTTTCATACATACTCGTGAGTTCCAAGTGTGTGCATTTACAATAACAACCTGTCGACTATATTATTACATATTTTGTAATTTTGAACATGAAGATCGTTGACAAGTAAGAAATTGGTTAATGGTAGCTTTCATATTACCAAAAGTTGGAAAAGAGAAAAAAGAAAATAAAAAACAGATGCATATGATACATTAATATATATTTCAGTTGCTAACTTGAAATTCAAAATGACAGAACTAGTTATTTCGATTGTGAATGCAGCAGGATGGTGTACTAATCTGAGTCTTTCCCAAGCGGGATTAAAGATCAACATCATAATTCCTATGTTCAATGGTTTCCTTTGCACAACATGACCTTTTACTGTCATGTCATTCAGATACAAGAAACATATTGTGAATACCAATAAACTATTAACTACGAAGATGAATTCTATTTTACTTACATTTGGATTTAGACTTGACCTTTTCCTACACAAAATGACAAAAATACAATGATCGAAACACGAAAACTACAGAGAAGAATACACAAGATCAATTTCTTATTTTTGTGAATACGAGAGAGAAAGGCGGATAAGCATGGAGAACATTTTACTCACGCTCACGAGCATGTTGGAGGTATTCTTCTGGATCAAACTTCATTCTGAAAGTGTTATCAACACATACCGCCTACAAATCGATGACATTCAGTTTCATTTATTTACCATATTGTCCATCTCTTTGTGAGAGGCAACAGGTGTAGCAGGTTAATTTGGTAGCAGAGGATCTAAAATGATATTATATACCTTTATGTTAAAAAATAAATAAAATATTTAACTAAATATCTTAATTATTTTTATTAAATGGACTTTCTTAAGGAATAGGAGCTCTCATTTTGTTACTACAATATACTAAAACATTATAGACCGAAGAATAACAACTATATATGGAATAAATTAATCAAAAGCTCTTGTCGAATTATTCAACTTGTTATTCAAACAAAAATAATTGTTTTCTCTTATAAAGAAAACTACCTACATAAATATAATAATAAAATCAATCATACATTTTCTTAATTAATATATTGTCATATTGATATTATAATATTATAAGATTTTATTATAATCTTATAATATAATATATTTTAACCTTGAATCGAATTAACTGGTGGTCAAAATTTGATGAGAATAAACCAAAAACATGTATACATCAATTCATAATCTACTGATATCTAAGACAATTCAAATGGGAGAGATTATCATTTATTTTCAAAAAGAACTTTTAAATTGAATTTGCAATTGATGTTTAAGTTGATGGTTGATTTAATATACATGATCAATTTAATAGTACTGCACTAAGTGTATATAATATAGTTTAAGTTAAAAATTAAGTAACTTTATAAATTTTATATTTAAGGTATGTAATCATAAAGTAAAATAATTAGGAAAAAATTAAGTTAAAGGTTAATTAGTGATCATATACAACATAATGTAATAAAAATCAACCATTAAGTCATGGCTACTTAATATTGAAGAGAGATGCAAAGGATGTGATGCTTTAATGCATAGTAAAACATTAACTTCATCTTATTAATTGTTCGAGAAAAAAACATTCACTATATTAATGACATTAATAAATACACATATGAAACCGTCTCTTCCACATCTATAAAAACAAGACACCATCTATTTAATCGCCAAGATAACAATTTCACAACAAATAGAATCGAATAAAGAAACTATTAGAATTTATAAATTGACAAAGGGACAAATGAAAATGACCACTACCTTATTTCTTTTTCTCGGAAACATAATATTGATGTTAGTTGTTGCCACAACTTTTCCCGCAACCAATGCAGTGCCAATACCAGATTTTTCTAACTTACCTCCTCAATTGAAAGGATGCATGACAAAATCACGACAAGAATGCGGTGAGATAATATTCCGAGAGATGTTCTTCAAAGATGGTGCCCTCACAAATGGCACATGTTGCAAAGTGGTGTTACAACTCGGAAAGACATGTCATGAAGGTCTCCTCACTTACGTTGGCTTTCAACCCGCCTTCCATCCTAACGTCACACAAGCTTCCTTTCAAAGCGGGGTCATCTTAAAACGTTGTCTCGTTGCAAAGAAAACCTAGCTCGTTATAAAAATAAATGAATATAGAGGAAAGTCAAGTATAATTAATAAATGTGTTTTGAATATTGTGTGCATGCACACCCCTTCAATCAGCTTACTTAATAAAATAAAATGATATCATGATCTAGTTTGTTATCGTGTTTAAAGATTTTATACAAATTATGTTCATCAATATTTAATGAGTGTAATTTAAATGATACGAATACAGTCATAATAGACATGTTTGAATAATTAAAATTAAAATTAAGGGCAAAATATTATTAATTAAGTGAATTAATTATTATTATAATTAAATTCCAATTAATTAAGATAATGACTAATAAAAAATAAATAAAATGATTTGAGATAAATGCTATACTCATTATATCTTAATTTAATTTTAAGAAAATTAAAGGAAATTAAAAATAAGTAATTTAGGATAAATATCATATTTATTAAGAATATTTTGTAGATTAAAAATGGAGAAAAAAGATAATGAAAAAAATCAATTTCAAACAAGCTCCAAGACTTGAAAGGGCCGGAATTTGTTGTAGGTGAAATCAGAATAAATATGTGCAGCAAGCTTCACGGTCATCGAATGAGCGATGAATTGTCATCCAACATGCAACAGTCAGTCGTGTCGCCCGCTACAAAGAAAGAGACGCGTGTTCGCGAGGCAACGTATCAGCAAACGAGCGCCTAAACATTGATAGCATAGACGCGCGCGGATTGCCTATCGCCAACGGAACGCGGATGGAGCATCCCGTGTCCAATTTTTCGCCTGAAATGACGTCGTTTTGCTTGGTTTGTCTTCTTCTTCTTTACAATGATGAACTAGATAAGGACAGACTTCCATCTTTGATTTTTTAAAGATATAACTTTGTCGTTTTCCACCTTTTGACTTTGTTCAAAATGTGAAATGATCACCCTACTCCGGTGATCATTTCCTCTATAATTTGAGGGAACATCATTACCTATACGGGCAACTAGCCGGAGATCAAACAAAAGAATATTAATGGTCTTTTCACTAAATCCAATCCACTTGGTCGATGAACCGACCTTGGGATGATATAAATAGTATTCTCTGGGAAAACCGAAGACAATAGATCCACCTCAATCTCTAAATCAAGCCCGAAGAAGAATCTATCATTAATGATCTTCAAGCTTTTCTGAAATTTTGAAAATTTCGTGTAAGGTTGGAAGGCTCTGATCCATGCATTCACGGAGCTTATAAAAGAGTTAAGGAGTGTTCTCCAACTCACAATAAATTTCTAATCATACTATAATTCAATTTACAAGTTTTAATAGAAATTATTACATTTCAGTTTGACTAGTTTTATATAATGTATGATTGTTTAATTTCTTGATTGGAAAACGATCATAGGATCATTTGTAAGCTTTGTAGCAAAACAAAACTGAATCAATTAACCTAAATCAGAAAAATACTCAATTTTGATTATGATTTTTTTCAAAATTGGGTTTCTGTCTTGAGTTATTACTAAAAAACAACAACCCCAAAAGCTTTCCAACATGTTTATAAGGATGTTGAGGATATATTTCAACCAATTACAAGTCATCCTAATCATCTTTGATCAAAAACTAATTTTTTTACAAAAATAAAAATTACAATTCTTAAATTGGTTAAAACGAGAGAGTCAATCTCCTTACGCTTCATAAAACATAAAAAAACAAAAATTCATTTTTTTACCTCAAAATTGTGTGAGTTAAATGGGACATCATCCTGATCAAATGACACATCATGATTCGGGATGATGTTATGATCAGTGTAACCATATGAAGCTTCTAGAGCCCTTGAATCAACGTATCAAGGCCCTAGTCAAAAAAATTTAAACCTACAGTTTGATGTTCTTGACTACCGAGGAAGGTCATCCAAGGCTAACCCAGGACCGAGGAAATTTAGCCCCAAGGCTAACCCGAGACTGTGAGTTCTTCGCATCAAGATTGAGAAAATCTAGCCTGGGGCTAGCCTAGGACCGAAGAATTCCTTGAGCCCCAACCAAGGAATTTTGTGCACCCGATTGAGGACTCCTGCACCCCGACTAAGGGATCCCGACCCAAGGCCGAAGGTTTTAGCCCCAAGACCAAGACCGAGGGAAATCACACCTAGGATCTAGAGGGCTAGTTCCAGGGCCTGTTTGGTTTCATTTTTATAATTTCAAAATTATTTTTATAATTTTGGAACCCAAAATCATTTTCTACAAATCCGAAAAAATAAAAAATGATTTCAAAATATTTTAAAAATATTTTCGTGAAGAATAATTTGATAAAAGTCTGTTTGTAAACGTATAATTTTATTAATTTTAAAAATTAATTGGCGACTATTATTAAATAAATAATCTTTTAAATTAATTATTTTTAATTTATTTAAATACAATTTCTTTAATCAAATTTTAATTTGAATATTTAAAATTTAAAATTTATTTGAAATTTGATCAAAATTTATTTGAAATTTGATCAACATTAATTATTACTTTAATTAATTTTAAAATGTTAGGACATATTTTTATAAATCTTTAAAAAAAAATATTTTACTAAAATAGATTCTTGACCTACAAAATACAAACCTAAGTTAAAATTTCTTGACTTCAAACTTTTTTCAGGACAAAAATTTTTCCAGTTACAATATTTAATGATTTAGAGGGATGTTTTGAATAATCACAAAGTTTTATGATTGATTGAAGAGAATGAGTATGAATAAGTAGAAAATGGATTCATATTCAAATTTCCTAAACATGTGAACTTTTAATCCTTGGGACAAAGATCAAAATAAAAAAGCATGGTGATTGCAAAAATTATAAATATGTTGAAAATTGTTAGTGTTGTTCTCAGACAAACATATAAAAAAAAAATTTAAATCGTTAATTATTTTTAAACTCTTAAAATCATTAATAAACAAATTACATTCAATAGAAGTTATAGTTATAAAATTAATTTAAAAAACATCATTTATTTAAATGGGTTATTTTTAAAATTTAAAAATATAAATTTAATTTATTATATTTTAAAATGTATAATATTGTGAATCGAAAAAAAATTATAAACTTTTAAATCTTAAGATAATAAATTTAATAATTTTACAAGTTTAACTAATTTTAAAATTTAACTAAATCATATTACCATTTTTTAAATAGTAATAAATTTTGATTATGAAAATTGGATTTTGGAATGAACACTCCTAATCAAACTCACTTAAAATATTCTCAGTGGTTTTTTATTTCTTATTTTTTTTTAATTTTAGTTTTGATTAATTCAAAAGTCTCTCTTCTCAAACTAAAATCTCACAAAAAAAAAATAATCTCCTACGGCGGGAATATAATTTTTTAATTAATTCAAAATTCTCTATTTTAATTTAAGGAAAGAATAAATTGCCTCCTAATTTATTTGTAAAAAAAAAATAGAATACGCTATAAAGAATTAATTGATTAATTGAATATTCAAGCTTAAAAAAATCATTAATTTGAAAAGCCAACCAAAATCAGTTAGGTGGTCTAATTTTAATTTAAAAATACTAATGTTATTAAAATTTATATGTTATTGTAATTTGATAAATGCGTTTTAGTGATCAAAGTTAGTATGACAATGGTGTTTACAAATAAAGGAATTTACACATGTCAAATTACCGATGCTATAAGGTGGGCGATTTTATTTGATTGGTAATTATTAACTGAGATGCACATTCATAGTTGTAAAAGTTAACAGAAAAGGGTAAAGAGAAAGAAAAATCTGAAATAGAGAAAGAAGCAGCATGGAAGAAGGCTCGGGACAGAAAAAAAATTGGGGAAAATTTGTAAAACAGGGGTCAACACTGATGGGAAATGGAAAGTGAGTTTAACGGAAAAAGAAAAATTTTAAGGGGTTGAGAAATCAATTAATTAAAATAATGTTATCTTAGATTCTTAGCAGAGAAAAAACTCTAACAATTTAATGTTCAACTCAACCTCCATTACCTTCAGGATTAAAATTACCTTCAGGATTGAAATCTCCTTAAGAAAAGGAATACAATAAAATTATTAGCTGGTCAGTCGGCACGATGGAGAGCTAGCAAAATGCACCGAACCTAGGGTCTATACTCTTAAAAGAAATCCAAATTGGAAGGTAAATCAAGTTTGGAAAAAAGTACAGAGCAGAAACAAAGCGCGGAACACGGAAACAAAACGTGAAAAACAATAAGCAGAATAGAAAATTGTGTAAGGTGTGTTTGGTAACCCTAGAATTGGAATTGGAGAGTTTAATTTCAATTCTTAATTTTGGTAGACCCTCTAATATTAAGAATTTGAATTGAAATTAAAATTTCAATGTAATTCAATCTAGTGTAATTTTATACTTCTCAATTCCGACATACAATTCCACTGTTAGTATGTCGGAATTGTAATTCCAAATTTCTTTATATGGTTTTTCAGACAAAATAACCTAATATTTTATCATTAAAAACATGATTAAAGTTTTTAATCGATATTTTTTTTTAATTTAAGATATTAAAATATAGAACCTGTGTTTTTTTTTATTTAATAAGTTAACATTTTGAACTATTATATATATATATATATAATAGTTCAAAATGTTAACTTACTAAATAAAAAAAACATCGATTCTTTATATATATAAAAGTTAAAATTTTAAACTGATATTTTGTTTTTGAATTTAGAAAATTAAAATGTTGAACCGATATTTATATTTTAATATATGAAGTTAACATGTCAAAGCAATATTTTTTTTTTTAAAAGTCAAAATTTAAAAAATTCTTTTGAATCCAATTGGTTATATCAAACTAATATTTTAATAAAATAAATAATATATATTTAAATTATTTTTTATATAAAAATTGGGATTGAATTACAATTATATAGTTTTCTCAATCATAGAAATTATATTGTAATTCAATCTCAATTCTCATGAAATTGGAATTGGAATTGGAATTGAAATTCCAATTCAAATTCTAATTTCACTCATTCAAACGTCCCTTAAAGTTTATTGAAACAACCCGACCTATCCGATCTACACTCGAAATATAAATTCCAATTCCAATTCTAATTTCACTCATTCAAACGTCCCTTAAAGTTTATTGAAACAACCCGACCTATCTGATCTACACTCGAAATATAAATTCCAATTCCAATTCTAATTTCACTCATTCAAACGTTCATTAAAGTTTATTGAAACAACCCGACCTATCCGATCTACACTCGAAATATTTAATTAATTATATGATTAAGAAGGAAAATTTACTAAAATAACAACTTAATTTTTTAAATAGGTAGAATATTGAAATATTTTATAAGTAGGATCCGATATCAAACAATTATCAAACTGATACAATATCTAATACATCAAATCCATTGTATATATGATCAAATGTAAATATGTAGAACCGATGTAGAAGAGCCGAATTTAAATTTATCCAAAAAATCGACACCATATCTCAGTAACAAGGAAAAAGTTCATAACAATTTAATCTCATCTCGACCTAATTCTTTTAGAACACTCCACCCCAACAAAAGCAAAATGTTAATGGGTTTTCAATTTAAGCTTGAGACGTGAATTTGAGTTTCCATTTTGATGTAGATTTAATTTTGCATGAATATTTGATTTTAGTTTTAAATAATCTGTTTTAGTGATAAATGTTGTTAAAATATGTTAAGAAGTCACTCATTTGATAAGTCACTCTATTGGTGATTATCCTAGGATTTTATTAGATTTATAGTGGATATGGTATTTAAAGAAATAATTTAACAAATATTGATCTCATAAAAATAATAATAAAACATAGCTTTTATTGCTAGATTGGTTTAAACATTAGTCTTTGTCTCTGAACCTAAACAAGAACA
The DNA here is from genome assembly GCF_907164915.1 of Impatiens glandulifera. Lineage (NCBI taxonomy): Eukaryota > Viridiplantae > Streptophyta > Magnoliopsida > Ericales > Balsaminaceae > Impatiens > Impatiens glandulifera. The sequence goes on from NC_061864.1 coordinate 62,934,271, forward strand.
TTTTTAGTTTATTTATATTCTAAAAAGTTATAAAAGATTTGTTTACTGTGCCAAACTCAATTTTTGTACGTGTTGAAAATACTCAAAGAAGTCTTCGTCTCATTCTTTCCAAAACACTAACAAAGATTTAAGCCTTATATTTGATTTTGAGTTTCATGTTATATCGACATTTTTTGATTGATTTGAGATATAATTCTCAACTGTTTGTTTTACATTTCATTCTAATATCATGCCAAACTCAAGGTTTAATCTACTAATAACTTTTGCATTATCTAAGGTTTATGTTGGAAAATAATATATGAAAGATTCATATCTTGATAAATTCATTATAAGGAAAAAAATGAGATTTTATAGGATATTTTATTAAATTTGTAATGGATTTGTTATTTAATCATAACAAACAATTTCTAAAGTTAATAATATAACAATTGATAAAAATGTCCAAAAACAAAATGTAAGTCAAAGCTCTTGTAGCTCAGTTGGTTAGAGCACCCGTTTAGTAAGCGGGAGGTCTTGAGTTCGACTCTCAACAAGAGCATTTATTTTTGGGTTTTTCTTTTTGATTTTTATAGTTTATTTCTTAGGTTTTATGTTGATAATAATGAGTTAAGAGCTTTTTGATTTTTATAGTTTATTTCTTAGGTTTTATGTTGATAATAATGAGTTAAGAGGATACTTATGACCATGCATCACATGATAAAATGGAAAGGGGAGAAAGTGAATATTTTGATATTTTATATTTTAATAAGTATTGTTTTTGAAAATACAAAATTTCATTATTTAATCTTACAGGAAAATTGCAGATCAATAGTTAATAAAAAAAAACATTACAAAATCAATGTTCACATCAAAGTTTATTGTCATGCATTTCAGACAAAAGTTTTCTCGATCGGTTAGAACATTTGTTTAGTAAACGAGAAATTTTGAGTTTCGACTCTGGCTTAATTTATTTCCCTGTTCTACAATGCTTTTAGGAATGAAGTTTGTTTTGTTAGCTATTTTTTTACCAAAAATTCATTTCACTCAATTCACTTGCTAAAATATATATTTCAAAATTGTCTAGAACAAAGTCGTGGAGCCTCCTTCGATCAAAGCACCCAATCCCAGACAAAGAGGTAATGTGTTTTAAAGGTTGTGATTTCATGTTGATGTTTGGATTTGATTTTTCATGTTGATATTGGTATTTTGATAGTAGGTTTTAGATTTGATTTGATATATATTTTTACTCTTTTTGAGTTATATATATGTATTTTATAATAAAACTTTAATTATATTTTATAAAAGGTAAATCAAGTTCATTAATTAAAAAACATGTAATTGGTATTGGAATTGAATAGTCTAATTTCAATTCTTAAGTTTAGTAAACCCATTAATATTAAGAATTTGAATTGAAATTAAAATTTTAATAGAATTCAATGTAGTGTAATTGGTGGTGTCAAACTAATATTTTAATAAAATAAATAATATATATTAAAATTATTTTTATTATATTCTTTTTTACAAAAATAGGAATTGAGATTGAATTACAATTTTTCAGTTTTCTAAACATAGGAATTAAATTGTAGTTCACTGTCAATTCTCATAGAATTGAAAATGGAATTCCAATACCAATTCCAATTCCATTCATTCAAACGTATCCTAAGCAAAATTTCATAAAGGGGATAGATCTTCTTTGGAGCATTTAAAACAAAGGTGAATATTAGAGCTCTAGTAATATGTTCTCCACGCCTTCTATTAGAGGATTAGAGGATATGAGAAAAAGTCGCATTGATCGTGAACTAATTAACGAGAAATTGGCGGAACTCTATCCAAAAAGCCAGATACAAGTACAGCAGTCGGGAATCTTTGATTATTGCCCATTGAACTTTTTTTGGGGAAAAAGAAAAAAATAGATAGAAAAGACATTTCAAATTCTTCAATTTTTAGATGAAAGATGAAGGATTTAAATGAATTTTGTAGGAAACCTGGATTACCATAATTAATGGGATGAAGATGTACAAAATTATTGAAAAGCTCAGACTCCTTAAAGAAAAACTCAACAGCTTCGACTGCAAGAATTATAGCAAAATCTGCAAGAGGGTGGAGGAAGCAAGATCGAAACTGGAAAATATATAGAGAAAAAACCTGAGAATGCAAAATAGAGGAGAAAGAGGCATTAACAAGATTCAGGGAGATCTGCTTAAAAGAAGAGAGTTTTAAGAAACAAAAATCCAGAGAGAACTAACTCTCATTGAGAGACAAGAACACTTCGTTCTTCTACAAGAAATGCTCTTCTAGAAATTTTAGGAACCATGTACTTAGACGGAAAAATAGCAATGGGAAAGTGGTTTAAGGGAAAGAAACAGTACAGAATAAAGTTATAAGCAATTATAAGGAGCTAATTGGAACCAAGTTGAGTAATGAAGGGTTAGAGGATAGTCTCGGGTTGCTCCAATAAATTGTCTAGAGAAGAATCGGCACAGAAAACTGCAATGAGTTGATAGTAAGGGTTAACAATGAAGAAGTGAAAAAGATATTGTTTTCAATGAAAGGTGATAAAAGTCTAGGACCGGATGGGTACAACGTAGCTTTCTTCAAATAAAATTGGGAAATTGTAAGAAAGGATGTTTTTGATGGGGTCTTGGAATTCTTCTAAAATCGTAAGATGCTTAAGTAATGGAACATGACGCTATTGAATTTGATTCCCTAAAATCACTCCCAAAAAAATTCTTTCGTCCTATTACATGTTGTAATGTTATCTATAAAATCATTTCTAAAATTCTTTCTCAAAGGTTCAAAATCGTTATTTCTAAAATGATAAGTTTATGGCAATCATCATTTATTCCTAATCACTATATCTCCCATAACATTTTCTTTATGCATAATTTATTAAAAGATTATGGGAAGAAATCCATATCACTATGGGTGGCTTTCAAAATTGACATTTGAAAATCTTTTGACTTGATTAGATAGGAATTCATCCAATAATTCTTTTATGTTGTTGGATTTTCTATCATTTTTATTGAGTGGATTATGCAATGTGTATCAACACCTCAATTTGTAGTAAGTGTGAATGGTATCCGGATTTTTTAAAGGTGAAAGGGGGAGTTAGGCAAGGAAACCCCCTCTCACCATATCTTTTTTTCATGACTATGGAGATACTAGATTGCACTTTTAAAATGCTCCTCGGGAATTACACATTCAAATTTCACCCTTACTGCAAAGAAGAAACAATCGCATATATTTGTTTCGCTGATGACCTTTTTAAGTGGCTCATGCGGATGTTGAATCTGTTAGTACAATCAACGAATCTCTAACAATATTCTTCAGTATTACAGGTTTATACATCAACGATGATAAAAGCCAAACATTTTATGGAGTAAGGAGGAAATGGAGCAAAACATCTTCAATATCATGGGACTCAAAGAAAGCACTCTGCTAGTGAAATATCTCGGAGTCACCCTATCTTCGAAGCAACTCCAATTCTCACATTTCAGACCACTAATTGAAAAGATTAGAAACTCTATCCTGGGATGGACAACTAAAAAACTATCATATGCAGGAAAAAAAGAACTCGTGAAAAGAGTTATTATGTGAATAATTGACTATTAGGCACAACAAATAGTTATGCCAAATAAAGTTATGAAAGAATTAGACCGAATCACGAGAGACTACATATGGGACACCCAAGGCAGAGGTGGGAAAAATTCAAATGGGAAAATGTATGCACGCCTAAAGAAGAAGGAGGTCTTGGAATAAAAAATGAACGGATTGGAACAGAGCACTCACAATTCGACATATATGGACACTTGAAAAGAAAGTGAACTCTATTTGGGTAAAATGAATTCACTCGAGATTTAAGAAAGGAGAATCAAACATCTAGACATGCAAAACTAGGGATGAAATGGCATGGTCATTGAAGAAAATTATAAGATCAAGAAATGAGGCTTATAAGATGATGAAATTCAATATCGGAAATGAAAGGGGAGTATTATTTTGGCATGATCTTTGGGTATAGAATAATCTCATCATTCTTAAAGATGAATTCCAAACAAGCAAAATTAGAAGAGAATGCCCAGAGATGTATACAAAGGAAAATATGATTCAATTCTAAGGCGATTACCATAAGGAGAAAGAATTCGGAACCTGATCAATAATATGCAGTTCAATGAAAGAAATGACATTAAAAGTTGGGAAATTGAGGAAATCATAAGAACAAAGGAGCAAGTGGTTGTTTGGCACAAAGTGGTCTAGTCTACAAAGATTATCTTTTGACATCAATTCATCATTTGGCTGACATATAGGAAAAGATTGACGATAAGAGACATAATTATGAAATGCATAAGCATCGCAGATGTTAACTGTCCAATTTGTGCAGTGAATGAAGAAAGTATTAACCACATATTTGGGGAATGATTGGTTGTCTCTCGGCTATGGTACAAATTTGCAAAGAATATGAATATCTCTAATTTTCCAGGAACGTGGAATGACATTATAGACATAGTAATGATAAAGGCTAAGAGCGACAACTTCTATGCAAATGTTTTCAAATGCTTTTTTGGAGCCCTGATTTACAATATCTTGATGGAGCGAAATGCAAGAATCTATAGCACAATTAGCACAATTCGTAGAATGGAGGAAAAGATCTGGAAAGATATAGTTGCAGATGACAATGCACTCATATACACTTGGAGAGGATTTCTAAAAAATGAAGACAATTGGAGACTATGCCAAAGGTGGAATATTCCTTTTGATATCGTCACAATTTGCAAAAAAATTATCTACTTAGATTGTTCCATTTCAATTCAATCTAGATGGAGTATTTTGTAATGTGAAGGGTATTTTTGTGAGTTATTTATTGACAAGGGTATTATTCATACACATATCCCCATTAAAATATTTGCATAAATAGTATTTCAAATAATAGATTTTGGTTGAGAATTTCTTGTTTATAGTAATGTTGAGTAAATTGATTATTAATGATAGAACACCATATTATTAGTGACATGCATTGGACATGCATTGAGCTTATAATTTTTAAATAAAGTATTCCTAATGACAAATCTTATTATTATAACTATATCGCAAAATAAAAGAATTGTACACAGAGTAATTGTGTACCATGTGAACATAAACCTAATTTTTGAAATGATAGAATAATTTAGTTAATTAATTCATATATTTGAGAACATTGCAAATAAAATAAACTTAATTGAAGTTAAAAATTAATTAATGTTTACATTTTAAGGGATTGATCATAAACAAAGTTAAATAATTTGGACAAACTTAAGTTAATTAGTGATCATTTCCAGCATCAACTTATAATATTATTAAGACATGACTGATTAATATTGAAAAGAGAGATACAAAACCTAAAACGTTAAATTCCATCTTATTATTAATGGTTGAGAAAAAAAATCCAGTAATAAATACATGTGTCACCGGGCTTTTCCCACCTATAAAAGTGCAACATGATGTTAGGATTTGTATCTCTCAAATCCGACCAACTTGAAACAATCTGTGAAAATGCAAGAAAGAAGAACACAAGAAGACACAGATTTATAGTGGTTCACTCAAATTGAGCTACATCCACTTCAGCCATCACCAGATTTCACTATGAAGAAAAAGAAAAAATACAAAATTTTTGCCTCACACTTTATCTCTCTAAAATTCTGTCTTTTCAATGTAAACTCTTAATAATCACATATTTATAGGGTAAACATTCAGGTAATAAACCTAAATAACTTTGGTCAGGCCCTAGCCCAAAACCAAAAAGAAAACTCAATAAACTCTAATTAACAATGTAGAGTTTATTATAAGTGTAGGCTCCATAACTCAATAATCTCCCACTTGGAGACTAACTTCATCATCTCTCGATCGGTAGTGGCTTTCCATTTGGTGTCTTAACGAAGAAGACCAACTGAAGTTGCACACAACTTCAGTTTCTCATTTGTCACAGCTTTCGTCAACATATCAGCTAAATTCTCATTCCTGAGAATCTTCTCAAAAGCTAATACTCTATCTTCTAAAGCTGACCGGATGAAATGATAACGAACTTGTATATGCTTCGTCCTGCCATGATAAACAGGATTCTTTGTCAAATGAATGGCACTCTGACTGTCGCATCTCCACACACTTCCCTCGTAGTCTTGACCCAATTCTTGTAAAAAGGGTTGTAACCACATCATCTCTTTAGCAGCCTCTGTCACAGTAACATACTCTGCCTCACAACTAGAAAGAGCAACAATCTTCTACAATTTTGAAACCCAATTGATTCCAGTACCTCCCAGAGTATAAATGTACTATGTTGTGCTCTTCCTACTATCAACATCACCCTCATTGTCAGCATCACCATATCCTTCCAAACCCATATTAGACTTTCGAAAACACAAAGCAAGACCCGTACTTCCTTTTAAGTGTCGTAGTATCCACTTTACTACTTCCCAATGTTGTCTACCCAAATCGTTCATGAATCTGATAACAACTCCCACTGCATGTGCTATGTCTGGTCTTGTGCAAACCATCGTATACATAATACAACCAATGGCAAAGGTATACGGAACAATTGTCATGTAAATTTTCTTATCCTCTGTTGAAGGCGACTGATCTTTAGATAGTCTGAAGTGACTAACTAAGGGGGTAGTAACTGGTTTTGCATCATACAAGTTGAACCTGCTAAGAACTTTCTTCACATATTCTTCTTGTGAAAGCTTGAGAACTTCTTCATCCTTGAAAATTCTCATCCCAAGGATTTGTTTTGCAGCACCCAAATCCTTCATTGCAAACTTTTCAGACAACTCTTTCTTGAGCTTGTTAATCTCATACAAGCTTTCTCCAGCAATCAACATGTCATCAACGTAGAGGAGTAGAATAATGTACGATTTATCAAATCTCTTGATATAACAGCAATGATCAGCTTCACACCTTAAAAAATTGTTACTTTTCATGAAGTTATCGAACTTCTTGTACCATTGCCTTGGAGACTGTTTCAAACCATACAGACTCTTCTGAAGCTTACACACAAGCTCATCTTTTCCTTTGATTTCAAATCCTTCTGGTTGTCGCATATAAATCTCTTCATCTAAATCACCATGAAGAAAAGCAGTTTTGACATCCATTTGTTGACATCTTTCACAATCAAACTCAAAATAGTTTTGATTTTCATCAATTTAACTACTAGAGAGGAGATCTCATTGTAGTCAATACCTTCTTTCTGTTTAAATTCTTTCACAACCAATGTTGCCTTGTATCATGTTCTTCTTTAATCCTGAAGATCCATTTGTTGTGAAGTGCTTTCTTTCCCTTTGGTAGCTCAGTGAGCTCCCAAGTCTGATTCAACATCAAAGAGTCCCTCTCATCTTTCATAGCAGACTCCCACTTAATCGATTCATCAGATTGTATTGCTTCCTCATAACATTCAGGTTCACCTTTATCTGTCAACAAAATATAGTTCAGAGATGGAGACCACCTCTCAACTAGTTTTCGATTCCTTGATGATCTTCTCAACTATATAACCGGTGTTTGTTGATTTACCTCTGGGGTCACGTTCTTAACGATTTCATCTTCAACAACACATTATTCTTCTTCGATAGTCGGTATATATTCAGCTGAAAATTCTCTCAAATCGATTGTACTAGTCTCTTCCAACTTGGAATCACCATCTGATGTCTTCCCAACACAATCTTTGTAGAGAACCTGTTCATTGAAAATAACATTTCTGCTACGAATGATCTTCCGATTTTGATTATCCCAGAAACGATAACAAAACTCGATATCACCATAACCAATGAAAAAATATTTATTAGATTTTGGATCAAGTTTGCTCCTATCATATTCATTAATATGAACATATGATAAACGATCAAACACTTTCAAATAAGAAAGGTTTACCTTTTTATTGCTCCAGGCTTCTTTAGGAATTCTAAATTCAAGAGAAACAGAGGGTCCCCTGTTTATTAAGTAGGTAGCAGTATTTATAGCTTCTACCCAGAAGGTTTTAGGCAGCCCTTCATGCAATCTCATGCTTCTAGCACGCTCGTTCAATGTTCGATTCATTCGTCTAGCTACTCCATTCTCTTGAGGCGTTCAGGGAATAGTCTTCACCATACTGATTCCATTCACATCATAATACTCTTTGAAATCTGAATTGATATATTCACCTCCGTTGTCGAATTTCAAGCACTTAACTTTATGATTTCTTTCATTTTCAACCAAAGCCTTCCATTTCTTGAAAATATCAAATACTTCAGACTTGTGCTTCATAAAATATACTCATACATTTCTTGTCGAATCATCTATAAATGTCACGTAGTATTGTGATCCGCCAATAGAAGAAACAGGTGCAGGTTCCCACACATCAGTGTGTACCAACTCTAGCCTTTCTTTCTTGAGCTCCTTCCCAATCTTTAAGAAACTCACCCGTTTCTATTTTCCAAGAATGCAGTTTTCACATAACTGATGTTCAATAGACTTCAGTTCTGGAATCTGTCCATTTTTCAAAAGAATTTTCATCCTTTTTTCGCTCATATGGCCCAACCTACAATGCCATAGCTCACTGTTCTTCGAGTCATCAACTACAGCAGCAACTGTTTCTCTGCAAGTTGAAGTCGTGTATAATGTTCCAGTTTTGTGACCTCGAGCAATAACTATTGCTCCTTTAGTCACCTTCCATGCACCATTTCCACAACTGAAATTGTGACCTTCTTCATCAAGTTGTGTAACAGAAATCAGATTGCGCATTAAACCTAGAATGTGTCTCACCTTATTAATCTTCCAAACATAACCATTTGCCATCTTCAATTTGATGTCTCCCGTACCAACAATATCCAGTGGCTCACCATCTGCGAGATAAATTTTTACACAGTTTTTAGCCACATAATTTTCCATTAATTCTTTGTGGGCAGTGGTGTGGAAAGACGCTCCCGAGTCCAAAATCCATTAATCTATCGGGCTATCAATAGAAAGAAGTAACGCATTAGTGACAGTTTCTGTAACAACGTTGGCTGCATCATTTTTATCATCATTGTTTCTCTTCGGTGCTTTGTAGTTCCTATTCAAATGACCCTATTTACCACAATTTCAGCACTCAAATGTCCGTCCAGACTTGGACTGACTCCTCTTGCTCCTCGACATAGATCTGCTCTTACCTCGGTTGAAATTTCTATCATTACCTCTGCCCATGTTTCCACATTCAGAGTAAAACCTTTGAACGTTTCACCAGAATCAATTTTACGAACTTCTTCAGCAAGAATACGATCTCTAACTTCAACAAATTTCAGTTTAGCATTTCCAACTGAATTACTAATTGATGCCCTCATAGGTTCCCAGCTATTTGGTAGAAATGCTAACAAAATCAGGGCACTAACTTCATACCCAAAATCAATCTCAATAGATAGCAATTGTTTCACAATTGTATTGAATTCATTCAAATGAGTAGTGATAGAAGTACCATCAACCATTCTTAAGTAAAAGAGTCTTTTCATTAAGTGTACATTGTTGTTAGCAGATGGTTTCTCATACATATCAGAAAGAGCTTTCATCAGACCCATGGTGGTCTTCTCCTTTGCTACATTGTGAGCAACTGTCTTGGCTAGCGTCAATCGGACAACTCCCAAAACATGTCTATCAAGGAGTTTCCATTCAGCTTCATCCATCTTCTCTGGTTTCTCACTCAAAGGAACATGAAGCTTATTTACATAGAGATAATCTTCAATTTGCATTCTCTAGAAGGCATAATTTGTCTCATCAAATCTTCCAATCCCATGTCCTATACTGTTCTCATTTGCCATTGTTTCCAATGCTCAGATCTAGCCTAGCTGCTCTGATACTAGTTGTTAGGATTTGTATCTCTCAAATCTGACCAGCTTAAAACAATCTGTAAAAATACAAGAAAGAAGAACACAAGAAGACACAGATTTATAGTGGTTCATTCAAATTGAGCTACATCCACTTCAGCCACCACCAGATTTCACTATGAAGAAGGAATACAGAGTTTTTGCCTCACACTTTATCTCTCTAGAATTCTGTCTTTTCAATGTAAACCCTTAATAATTACATATTTATAGGGTAAACATTCAGGTAATAAACCTAAATAATTTTGGTCAGGCCCAAGCCCAAAACCAAAAAGAAAACTCAATAAACTCTAATTAACACTGTAGAATTTATTATAAGTGTAAGTTTCATAACTCAACACATGATCCCTTTGATTGTAAGCAAGAAAACAATTTTACAATATAAAGAGCGGAGAAAAATTACAAAAGTCAAGTTAATTGAGGGAAAAATAAAAATCAACAATAATTGATAGACGTAAATGTAACTCTGTTGTTAAAAAAACTATTTAGAGTTCCGAGAAGTCCTTCTAAGCCTTGTTGAAAAATCCGATCCAGTTCCTCCACCACCGCGAACCCTAGTTAGAGTCCGTACAATAAAAGTTGTAAGTTGTGTTCGGGTGGAGTTATTATCTATCGTTGGCCAACTTCTTTTGATTATTCCAATACATACAAATCAATATTAATTTGACTAATTAATAAATTACATTTAGAGTTTTATCTAACTTTATATCTTTTAGGATTTTATATTTATAATATATATATATAATAAGTTATTATTTTATATTTTTAGAGTTATATATATTGAGAGAGGGAGAGGTGTGTTAGAATATGAATTTATTTGACCTTATTTAATTATAATCGGACAATTTAGAAACATGAAATATTTATCTTAAAAATATCGTTTCAGGTTGTTTGAGACTATTGAGTTTTATATAAATTTGTGGCATAATCATATACTATATAAGATTTGCAACAAAATGACAGTTATCACTTTAATGAAAAATGATTGAAAGTAAGAATAAATATAATTTTATTTAAAGTCAAAATTAATTTATTATTTAAAATAAGTTCTAATCCAAATTTTAGAAACACACCCTAGTCGAAATTTTAGGTGATGAATGGTTTTAAATTAGATATCAAAAATGTCCAAATTTCGATTATAAAATAAAAGTTGTCATAGTTGAAATTTTAGATAATTAATAATTTTAAATTAGATACAAGAGTGTACAAATTCTGACCATAGAATAAAAGTTATTCATACTTAAAGTTAAAGTTAAGCTCTTAATTTTGTACTAATTGAAAAAACATAATTATTTCTAACAAAATCAAATATATAAGAATAAATTTCAAACAAAAATATATGTATAGTTAAAAAAATTTAGAAAATTTAAAACTTAATTAAATTTACATGATCATTCTATCTATTATCCAATCATCCTAATTTACTATATTTTTAGATGGTGGATAAATTTAATAAATCACACAACTATATTGAAAAAATACAATATATATATATATATATATATATATATATATATGGATGATTTAAATAATTTGGTAACCAAGTAATTATTTAATTTATTTAGTAATCAAGTATTAATTAATTGGTTATTAAATAAATTAAATCATTATTAAAATGTTTAGGTATTTGTTATTTCAACTTACCTAACTATTCTCTTTTTAATAATATTTTAAAGTTATAAGAATAACTAAAACAATAACTTAAATTTGTTTTTATTAAGTTAAGGTCAATTATTAGATTTTTTTTTTAAATAAGATAGTGTCTATTTTGGAATAGTTTATTAATAAATAAATCTTAATAAACATCACTCACTTTGAAAAAGTAAACAAGTTAAATATACTTTTTATTTAAATATTATTTAAATTTTCAGTTTAATAATTCTTTTTAATTTACTTTTATTAAACTTTTTTATTTAATAATATTTTTGTAAAATAATAATTTAACTATTTTTTATTTAACCATTATTAATTATCTTTTATTTTTATTTTATTTTTTGAAAAAGATCAATTAATTATCTTTAATTAAGAACACATAATATATATATAACTATATTTTTAACTAATTCTTTAATAATATTTAAACTACAAATAATATATTTAAATATAAATCAAACTCATGATCTTGCCTAACATATTTGTCACTTAAAATGTTAATATTTACAATATTTAATAATATATAATAATATTTTTGTGTATGTATAGTTAGAAAGTACATTTTGGTGAGAGAGGTGATATAAAGAATGAGACGTTTTAAATCATGGTGGGGATTGTAATAGGAAAAAGATCATCTGCTCCCAGTTTAACATGTTTCCTCTCACAAAAGAGGGGCAATATGGTAAATAAATAAAAAAAGTTTTTTTATTTATTTACCATATTATCCCTCCTCCCTTTGTGAGAGGGGAACATGTTAAATTGGGAGTAGAGAATCTTAGATAATAAGTGTATGGCTAACAAAAGATTATCTGAATAAATATATTAATATTTAAAAATATTAATTATTTTATAATATATATATATAATAAATCTAAACATAAGATAATATATATTTATACATTAAAACAAAATTAATTAATAATATTCAATAATGTCTTTTTAAATAAAAAAAAATTAATTTATTTAACGCAATATATTTTTATTAATTATTCTTATAAATTTATAAAATATAATAAATACATAATATATATAAACAAAATAATTAATTTGTTTTAAATAATTAATAAATATTTATTATTTTAATTTTAATTATATTATAGTTTTATATATACTTTAAATATTATGTTATTATTATTAAATAAAAAATAATAATTAATATTATTGTTAAATAAAAACACCAATTATCTCATAATTAAATATAAAGTAAAAAAATTAATTTTTTAACAAAATAAAAGCATGTACCATAATTTATTCTCTGAAAATAAAATTAACAAATGACATTGGCATACTATTAAAAAAATTAATTATTTACTCTATTTTTTTCAGATTAATATACTATTTATTTTCCCTGTAAATTAAAATCAACTTATAACCTTTTAAATTAATTGAAATTACTGTGATCGTGCTATCTTAATAATAATAAAAAATTTAAAAATAATATTTTACCTAAATAGGGGTAATAAGGTAAATGCAATTGCCTTATTACTTGATTGTTGTGATAAATATTATGTTAATGATTACAAATAATATGTATTTTAATAATATTCAAATTTATGAATATTATTATTTTATTTTATATGAAAAACTATAATATTTCCCAAAATTATACCTACTTCAATTTATAAATATCATTTATCATCCTAAATACATGGTAAAGTTAAAATCTAACATTTTAATCACTTTATGTAGTCACATTTGAAAAATATAAATTTATGTAGAATCCCCAAAAGGTCTGCCTATTCTAGTATACAGTTAAAATTAGACTTGGTTAATTTTTAATTAACTTATTATTTCATTTAATTTAATATTTCGTTCTAAGATACTTGAAAAAAAATGTATTTTTAAACTAATTTTTGATACAAACTATTTTCTAGTTTCACAAAACTAAGATAATTTATGTGACAAATAAGATAAAATTTCAAAGGTGTCATATCTCTAATTCTCAATCTTTTTATTCATCTTTTTATTCAAGGATTATAATTATACCAGAAGAAGGGTTAACCAACTAAAAAATAAAACAGTTAACAAAAATAAATAAATTCAACATAATATTTTCATTTGGCCCAGTTAGCATTTGGGATTCCAATTTATGTCATTTTTAATTAATAGTGCTCAAGTTTGAATTGTGTCATAGGAGTTCAAACTATCGTCATTTAAGACTTTCACACAAAAGAATGAACTCATGTCTTTTCTATTTATTTGAATATAGTATTTTTCTTTTCTTAATTTTCTTAATTGATTTATCACATTAGTAAAATCAAAATAATAATTTTCTCTTTTTTCGATTTTTTACGTTTATTCTCCTAAATTACACATTTTTTAAGGCATTCAAACTCGACAGTTTTTAATGCAAATATTTAAGAAAAAATAAAATTATGTCGTTATTAAGTTTTTTAAAATAAATACAAAATCTATATCTAAATACACATTTCTCCGTCATCCAAAACTTTTACAAATTAAAATGCATAAATCTTAAAAACATTACTCAATCTAAAAATATACGTATAAAATTATTTTATTTAAAAACGCGACAAATTACTTATAAAAATGAAATTGTACATTAAAATAAGATAATTCATGTTTATTTATTTGAAAAAAAAATCTCGAATAACTAAAATTTTATTTTTCAACTCCGCCTAGCACAATTTAAAAGTCGAACCTTACTTAATAAAATCGACTCAAGTTCGAGACTCATTTTACAATCGAGCCCTTTTCAAATAGGTTTAGTTTTCAAATAGGTTTTTAAATTGTATAGCAATCTACAATTATTATTCTTTACACTTTTATAAATTTTACTATATGATAATTAAATGTCGGCTTCTTCGTGTCGTCTGCTCCATAACTCTGATATCTTTTCCCAAGAAATAGAGGGCCCCGATTGCGACTAGATAACGGATCAGCACAGTCTTTTCTGCTAAAGATATCAATGGAAGATTTCCTTCATAATCGTAGATATCTCTTTCACCCTATATATGATCTTCATCTATCTTACTAATATCTATACCTACGCTACTTCTGCATAAGAGAAGATCATTGTGAGACCCACTTTGATCTGATTCAGCTCTGTATACTCTCGAGGTAATTTTCTAAGTTAATTATTGTTTGAATCAAGTTGGAGATTGTTTTTCATTGAAAAAATAGTTTATAAATTAAGGGTTTTGTTGATGGAACTAGAAAGAAGAACAAAGTTAGGTTTTTTATTTGAATTGAAGAGAATAGAAGAGAAAGTATAGTGAATACTTGAAGAAAGTAAGTAAAAAGAGTAGATTTATGTTGATTTATTAAACCCTAATTTCAAAATTTCTTTTTTCTCTTTACAGGTAAATGGCAACCCCTGTTGAACCTCCTAATGGAATAAAATCTGTTGGGAAACATTACTATACAATGTGGCAATCTTTATTTGAGTTGGATACTAAATATGTTCCAATTAAGCCAATTGGTAGAGGGGCTTATGGTATTGTGTGTTCTTCCATTAACAAAGAAACAGATGAAAAGGTTGCAATTAAGAAGATACATAATGTTTTTGAGAATCGGATTGATGCTCTGCGAACTTTAAGGGAATTGAAACTTCTACGGAATCTTAGACATGAGAATGTAATTTCCTTGAAAGATGTCATGTTGCCTGTTCATAAGAGAACTTTCAAGGATGTCTACTTGGTTTATGAACTGATGGATACAGATTTGCATCAAATTATCAAGTCTTCTCAATCTCTTACCAATGATCACTCCCAATATTTCCTTTTTCAGGTATTGTACATTTGATAATCTCTTAATTGCTGATAATTAGGTTATGAAATTGAATGAAAAAGAATCTATATATTATGATGAACCATAAGAAGGTTTCTAATAGTGTAGATATAAGAATGATTGATCATTATTGGTAAGCATGGATTTAGGAGAAATAGTTCAACTTTATAGACATACAAGTTCTTCAAATTCATAAAGTAATTTAACAAATTTGCAACTTAAACTAGCTATTATTGAACAAAAGCAATTTAAGAAAAACTCGAGATCTAAACTTTTCAAGTAGAAAGAACTCATATATCAGTGTTCCTTAGAGAATCTCAGTCAATATAGTAACAATGATACTTCTTAAAACTCTGATTTGTATTTGCTTTGTTATAGAAATTTTTATGTTTTTCTCCACCCATATAATCCAACATAATCTTTAACTAGTTTCAACATTCCCTACATTTTGTATCGTTTTTTTTCTTCGAAATGAAAGGAAAAAGGAAAGCCTAATCTGCATCCCTCAATGGTAATGTTTCAAATCATGCATCATAGATTTACATAGTGGATGCATTCATGTGACATGTGTGCTTGTTTTTTGTAGTTTACTTACTGTAATATGAACTTCCATGATATATGAGTTCTTTCTTGTATTGACTCATTCTTGTTTGTATTCTGTTTCTAATTTGTTCATAACATTGGAAATTAGATTTCATAATAAACATTTTTGATAAATAATTTGCAAATAAAATTTTATAATGTTTTCATTTTTCAAATATATCTCATTTTCTAGTCAATTTAAAATGTAAAGGCCTTCATTATGTTCTGTTTCATTTATTCTACTGTTACAAAACTCTTTTTTGGATTTTCATTCATTTTTTCAAGTAATACTCTGCACTTCAAATTCAGCCCAACCCATTTAAAAACACTTTCTGGAGTTAGAGTTGAATCTGATTCTACATTTGGATGATAAATTTCCTTGAAAATATTTTCTTTTGTCCAAGTATTTCAACCCGATCGTTGATTTAAATGAGATAATGTTCCGAAGTATAACCTAATAAAATATATATTAATGAACACTCATCTAACTCAATGGTAGAGCACAAGAATTCATGTATTTAAGATTTAGATATATTCATAAATTTGTTAATTTTTCTCACCAAACCAAAAAATAGGCCAAATTAAATATTTTTGTTATTTTTTTTAAAGAAACATAGTTATTGCAGAATTATACCGTCTTGAATTCAGCATTCAAATCATAATAATTTACAATTTTATCAAATACACACTAATATGAAATTCCCATCTACAGTTGCTTCGAGGACTTAAATATCTTCATTCGGCGAACATTCTCCATCGAGACCTCAAGCCCGGGAATCTTCTCATCAATGCAAATTGTGACCTAAAGATCTGCGATTTCGGTCTAGCTCGAACCAGCAATGAAAATGGCCAATTCATGACCGAATACGTAGTCACTCGCTGGTATCGAGCCCCCGAGCTTCTCCTCTGCTGCGACAACTATGGAACTTCAATCGACGTTTGGTCAGTCGGATGCATTTTCGCAGAGCTCCTTGGTCGAAAACCAATCTTTCCAGGAACAGAATGTCTAAACCAGTTAAAACTGATTGTGAATGTACTTGGTAGCCAAAATGAAGATGATCTTCAGTTTATTGATAATCCAAAGGCAAGGAAGTACATTAAGAAATTACCTTATTCAATGGGGACAACATTTTCTTGTCTATATCCAAATGCTAATCCTTTAGCAATTGATCTTTTGGAGAAAATGCTTGTTTTCGATCCATCGAAGAGGATTAGTGTTAGTGAAGCACTTGAACATCCTTTTATGTCTTCTCTTTACGATCAAAATAGAGATACTAATGCTCAGATTCCGACTGACCTTGATATCGATGAAGATTTGAATGAGGAAATGATTAGGGAGATGATGTGGAGAGAAATGGTTCATTATCATCCTGAAGCTGCCATGGCAAAAATGGAGGTAAATTATTGAGTTGGTTAAAAGGGTAACACTTTTTTTTTAATGAAGTGATCAATGTTATGCTTTAGAAATATGAATGGATGTTATTTGCGGGGAAGAATAAGGATTAATGGTTTGTGCCATTTAGTTAAAAAAAACTTTTGAGAATTATGTTATGAGTTCTTGCTATCCAGAGGCTTCTGGAAGTTATGTATATATTTGTTGTTTAGAATTCTGAAATAAAGTCTCTTTGTAAATTAAATGTTGTTAAGCTACAGATTTACTCATTTCATATTCGATTTTCATTCGTAGTGGTGTTATAAGTGTGAAATATCGAGATAATTTCTTAAATGTTGGAAGTGGTGTTATAAGTCTGAAATATGGATATAATTTCTTAAATTTAAAAAATAAAAAGGGAGATAAGTAGGGGTGAGCAAATGGGTAAAATCAATCCGTTTTGTCCGATCCGTATTAAATCCAAACTAAGTTTATCCAATCCGTAATCCAAACCATTTTACTAATTAATACGGATTGGATTGAAAATGGTTTGAATAAGCTACAAAATATTTATATATATATCAGTTTGAAATTAGTAACAAATTTTTTTTTTAAACTTTTTTTTAAAATTCGAATTTTTTATTATTATTAAATTTGAATCTGAAAAAAATAATAAAAATAATAAAAATAAAAATAAAAATAAATATCGTTGTCAAGTGAGGATAAGTAAAATATATATTATATTGAGATTAAATTTAATTTAAAGAAAGTTAATTAAAAAAATATATTTTTATTTAGATAGTTTGGATAATTTGAATAATCCTAATCCAATCCGATTTAATTCAATCCGAACTCAATCCGATCCGTTCTCAGTCCAATCCGAAATATCCAATCCGACTTAGTATTTAGAATTCGGATTGAATTGGATTTTGGATTAAACCACCCAATGTTCACCCCTAGAGTTAAGTTAAAGTCTATAATTGTTTGATATTGTGTTATTTAGGGTTTTTTATTGAATTTAAGAAAAATAAATTGTTAGATGAAAAATTAGTTATTTGAATTTTTAATTTGTTGAATTAATGTTTTTTATATTTAATTTATAAAATTAAAATAATTATATTTTGATTAAAGAATTTAGTGATTAAATTATTGAAAATAAATAAGATTTTGATGATTTGGTTTTTAATAATAATAAAAAAAGGTTCAATATCAATTGAGCTATAATGACATCATTGTTAGATTAGAAGTTTATTAAGATCTTCTAATGTCAAATTGTCATACAAAAATGATTTTATTTTTAAAAAGAAGCAAATTTAAGTGTTTATACAAATAATTAAAGTTTAGAGGTCAATATATAAAAAGCAAAGGTCTTATTTATAAATTTTCCCTTTTAAACACTTTGGAAGTGCTAAATGATGAGCAAAATTAAATTCTCAAATTTATTTATGAATCATCAATTTTTAAATTTGTGACATATTTATTTAAATTATTTAATATTTTGTTCGGAATATTTGATTGGTCTAATGTCAGATCTCTTTATTCCAAACATATAGAAATGATTTTTAAGCCAATCTACAACAGACTAATGTCATAAATTAAAAATTATCTAGCATATATATATAACATATAAGCTTTCAAAACTAAACCAAACAAATTAACATTTTATTTATTTATTATTTTTCATAATCTATTTAAAATTATAAATTATTTTAATTTATTTTAATAAATATATATTCAATTTTTCTAATATATATATATTGAAAATAGTTCATTTATATTAAAAAAATGTTAAAATCGTTTAAACACAACGAAAAAATATTACATGAAAAATAAAAATTAATAAAATAAAAAAATAAAAAAATAATAAAACATGTTATTGAGCTCGTAGATCTTTAATAAAAACGATTAATTATGACCGATTCTGCTAACTTTTCTAGAACAAAACTCAAAAAACGTCATAATAATATCATTATGAAAAATACGTATCGGACGGATACGATAATTGAAGGTTCGACAATTTCTCTCCAAAAGGTAGTCCAATATAAAATAATCAGATGATAACTCAAATATGTAGGTCAGCTATATCAGTCGTCTCGATCCAAATTTTTCAGCAACTACACAAAAACTCTGGAATCACCTAGTGAATCTCAGTCATACTCCACAAAATACTTTAAATACTAGTCACCATTGACAATGTAAGAGTAAGTTAGTCGTCGATTTCACCTCCTTATGACATATACGACCTACTATAATACAATTTGCTTATATGCATATATTATACATAAAAAATTTATCGTGTAGACACCCTTGTTTTGCACCCTAATTTTACAATTTTAAATAAATTTTTAGTTAACGAATTATTTCAAAAAATATTTATAGAGCTCATTATACATGATTAAAATAAATAATTAATTTGAAAATAATTTTATATAAATTGAATTTCAGGCTAATTAAATTTTAAACTATTTTAAAATAAAAAAGATACCAATGTTTGAATAATTTAAATGGGCTAAAGATAACTATATATTAATTAATTTTGGTTTATCTGTATATTATAGGTTAAAAAAAAGAAGAAAAAAAAGGATGGGGGCAAAGGCACTAGGCCAACCCGACAAAAGCCTGGTCGACCAGGCTTAGGGGAGCGAGTCAGCGCGTAGACCTTAGTCAAATCCTCTAGTTAACTCGAACTAATTAAATATGTACTTTCAGACTAATTAACTCATTTAGCATATTAATTATTAAAAAAAATATTTAGACATATATCCTTTTCAAAATTGATTAATTTACTGTCATAAATTTACTGATTGACTGTAACTCTTTTTTTCTTTACATATGTGGCATCCAAGTATTTAAACACAAATGAAAAAAAAACATTATTATATTGTTTTGGTTAGCTGAACAAAAATAACATATTTTATCAAATTTATATATACAAATAAAATATATTTAGTTCATAACTAAATTGGTATGATATTCTTCTCTTAATTATAATTATGTTGGTGTTCAAAGAAAATCATTTAATTCTTGAAATAATAATATTAAACTTTTTTTAAGTTGTATTTTATTTATAATTATGGTTATAATTATGATATTTTCTATTAAATTATGAAAGTTAAAATTAAGTGATTTATATTTGTATTATATTTGATATGAAAATATTATTTTGAACATAAAATTATTTTGTTTAAAATTATTTTGTTTTACTGTATGAAGTTAGCATAACCCTTAAAAGTCATAGTTTTCATTTCAATTCAAAGCGTTCTAACTTCTAAATGAAAATCATAATTGTAATCTTTGATTTTTTTAAGCATGGATTATTGTCATTTAAACATATATAGTTACATATCACAAAAATAAAAGTAAAAATGACAAATACAATAATTAAAATAAATAAAGATAACAAAGATTAAACAAAAACAAAAAGGTTAATAATACAACTAACAAATCATTAACATCATTTTGCATTGATCATCGCGACTAGCCAAAGAGTGTGGTTAGACTATTGTGTAGGATTTCTATATAGAACAAATAATCGAAACACAAATGTTTATGATCGGGACAGATTTAGGAATTGAAATTTAGGTAGGGTTTGAAAAAGATTTTCAATTTTTTTTGAAAAAACTATAAATAAAATGAATAGATCAACCTAGATTTTTTCCTACTTTTAAGAATCAAATAAACAAATAGTAAATTAAATTTAAAAAAAAAAAAAATAGTTAGATCACATTTAGTGCAATTTTTTTTTAGGATTGTAACACACCTGCCCTAACATAGATCTGGCTATGCTTGTGAAGGTTATGATTTCTATACAAACTAGCGTTGCAAGGATAAATAAAATTCATATTTACAAAATTGAAATAGACAATATTTATCTCTTTGTCGTCATTGTTTTCATCATCTTTTACGTCGACAATATATAAGGTCTGAACATGTTACATGATGGGCTTCAATGGTTGGGACAACCTAATGGTCGTCTTACTCCATTCATTCAACGTTGTTTTTGTTATTCATCAAAAAAATATAAAAAAAATTAACAAGGAGACACTCATTTAATTTTTTCTCATTAATTCACCGATTTTACCATCATTTGTTGGTCAACAAAAATTATAATTTCTCACATAATAGACATCTCATATTACTAATCTCGTAACCTCACTTCTACACCTAATTATCTCAATAGTACCAACATCTTTTAATTTCACTTTTAACAAATCAACAATCACATCATATCACTAACCTCTTTACCTTAACCTTTTTGGTAGACATACAATTTCATTCATATATTTAACAACCAATATTTTTTGTTTTCCAATTAATCTCTCATCTTATCCATCGACAAACAAACCACAAATCTCTTATAATTGGAAAATCAATGTTACTAGTCTCTTATCCATTGGAAAACCAACCACAAATCTTTAATCACACTTTAACACCCCTCTTATCCCTCGGAAAACCAACCATCAATCTCAATCGACCTCTAATCTTGTGACCTAACAATCATTGTTACCGACCTCTTATCCCTCGACAAACTACATCCCAATCACACTTTCACGCCTCTTATTTCTCGACAAACCAACCACAAATCTCAATCACAATCTTACACGTCTACTATCCCTCGACAAATCAATCACCATTCACAATCACAATCACAATTTCACATGTCTCTTATCCCTCGACAAACCACATCTTAGTCACACTTTCACAAATCTCTTATCTTTAGCAAACCAATGTTATCAATCTCTTATCCATCGATAAACCAACCACTAAATCTCAATTGACCTCTTATCCATCGACAAATCACATCTCAATCTCAATGTTACCGACCTCTTATCCCTCGACAAATCAACCATCATTCTTAATTGATCTCTCTAATCTCATAACCTCACTTATGCATCCAATTATCTCAATAATACCAACATCTTTTACCTTCACTTTTGGCAAACCAACCACAAATCTCTTATCATTTACAAATCAGTGTTACCCGACTCTTA
Organism: Impatiens glandulifera; assembly: GCF_907164915.1. Taxonomy (NCBI): domain Eukaryota; kingdom Viridiplantae; phylum Streptophyta; class Magnoliopsida; order Ericales; family Balsaminaceae; genus Impatiens; species Impatiens glandulifera. The sequence goes on from NC_061864.1 coordinate 62,956,446, forward strand.
TCCCTCAGTAAACCAATCACAAATCTTAATCACACTTTCACACCCCTTATCATTCAGTAAACCAAACACCAATCTCAATCGACCTCTAATCTCATGACATCACGATCCTTTATTACCAACCTCTCACACACTTTTAAATGTCTCTTATCCCTCGACAAACCAACCAACAATCTCAATCACACACTTTCACAAGTCTCTTTTGTTTGGAAAAACTAATGTTATCGCTCTTTTATTATTCTTAGCAAACCAACCACCAAATCTCAATCGACCTCTTATCCATCGGCAAACTAACCACAAATCTCAATCATACTTTCACAATTCTTTTATCCTTAGCAAACATATATTATCGGCCTCTAAATCGACAAACCAACCATCAAATATCAATCATACTTTCACAAATCTCTTATCATTGGAAAACAAATATTATTGGCCTCTTATCCATCAACATATCAACCATCAAATCTCAATCATACTTTCACAAATATTATCGGTCTCTTATCCATCGGCAAACCAACCACAGATCTCAATCATACTTTCACATTATTCTTGGCAAACAAATATTATCGGCCTCTAATCCATTGACAAACCAACCATCAAATCTCAATCATATTTTCAAAAATCTCTTATCATTGACAAACAAAAATTATTGATCTCTTATCCAACGGTAAACCAACCATCAAATCTCACTCATACTTTCACAAATATTATCGGCCTCTTATCCAAATCTCAATTGAGCTCTCTATTCTCGTCCCAATGTTATCGTCCTTTTAACCCTCGACAAATCAACCATAAATCTCAATCAATTTTTAATTCTATGACCTCATACGTTGGTCAATCAAATATATGATTCATATATTTTAACTATTAATATCTCATTTGTTATCGGTCTCTTATCCACACATAATTTACTTAAACTTGTATTTGCAAGAATTCAAACTCTTGTCTCAAGTGAGGAAGGTGATCACTTTAACCACCAGATCATTTACGATTGATGTGTTTTATTTATAATTTTGTGTATGCATGTTATTGTATATTTTGTAACAAATAAAATTTAGAAATTTTAATTTCTTTTTGATAAAATTCACAAATAACATTGGACTTTTTTTTCTTAAAAAGTTATAACTATTTTTTCAATATAAAAAATATTATTTATTAAGGTCAAGAGATGAGAGGTTGATTGATTATTGATGTGCTAATGTGAGGGTAAAAAGATATTGATAATGTTTTGAGATTTTTGATTTTACCAAAGTGAAAGTATAATATCATGAGATGAGACCTATTAAAAAATAATATGTGATGAGATATGTAAGAGAATGAATTGTTTTTATCGAAATGAATAAAATGTGAAATGAAAGTTATTATGTTTTTTTTTTATAAAATTCACAAATAACATTGGACCCTTTTTATTAAAAATTTAAAATTATTTTTTTAATATAAAAAATATTATTTATTATTTTTTGTTAAATATAAAATGTAGATAAATAATCAAAAATATTTATTTATTTTTAACTATTTTTTCAGTATAAAAATATTATTTACCTGTCAAATATAAATTATAAATAAATAATCAAAAATAATTAATTTTTTTTATTCAAATATATCTCAAATTAAGTTTTAAATATATATATAATTTTAAAAAATGGTCCATATATATATAATATAATTATAAAAATAATTAATAAAAATAGAAGTATTAATATATATATATATATTAAAATAATAATATAATAATACTTATTATGTTAATATAATTAAATTAATTTTTTATTCTTAAAATTTATTAATTCTTAATTATTAATATTTCATTTATTAGTTAAAAAGAGAAATGAAAGTAAGAATAAATATATATATATAATTTTAAAAAATGGTGTTGAATTATTGATATATATATATATATATATATATATATATATATATATATATATATATATATATATATATATATATATATATATATATTTATAAAAAAAAATTATTAAAGAATATTTATTATTTTAATATAATTAAATTAAATTTTTTTAATATTTATTAATTTTGAATGGTTAATTTTAATTATATATTTCATTTATTAGTTAGAGAAAGAAATTAAAGAAGAAATATAAAAGGTTTTATAAGTTTTCTTATTTAAACTGAAACACGAGTTTGACCCATATGGGTCGTACCCATTTACCCTCACGCCAAGATTCGTATTAAGCACGTGTCTCGACCCGATAATTTAGATTTAAACATTAATTTTATATATATATTAGATACTATGGTTATTTTACAATAATCAACTCATATCTAAATATTTAAGTCTCTTCCTCTTCTTTAATGTATGTAGTATATAAGAGGTGCTACAAATAACTCTCTAATGGCTTCATGAGTTGCCAGACAGGAGACACGAGAAAGCCAATAATATAAAGGATTTGGGTTTTGAAAGCAAAATATTGCCTAGACAGAACCCTAGTTATATGTCACGGCCCACTTAATTTGGATGGAAAAATCAGCCCACAAAAGAGAAATATCTAGAAAGTTCTCCATAACATTCTAGAAGTGTCCAGGTCTTGCCTTCCATGGAATTCTCTAGAATTCTCTAGAAAGTCCTTATTGTAAATATCTTTAAGATGTCTCTAGAATTCTCTAGGACTTGCTAAATGTAATTAAATATTAGAAGTCTCTAGAATGATCTCCTCCCATGTATATAAACAAGCCTTGGTCATTAAGCCAAGCACCAAGTAATACAATTCAATCTTATTCTTCAAGCTCTCACTCTAAAGTTTACTTCTTGCACTTTCAAACAGGTTGACTAGTTAGCATTGTGGCAATACTAATCTAGGACCGCACGGGTCGAGGAAATCAAGCATTCGAAAGTTAGCCCGTGACAAGTGGTATCAGAGCAAGCGTTTTGTACTTCCGCACTCACGTTGCAAGAAATGGATTCAGGATCGAACGTCACAAAGGTTCCGACCGGCGAACAAAAGGACAAGGCGCCCAAGAGGGGAAGATCCGTTGAGAGGAATGCTGCCATGGAAGCGCGGGTGACCCGGCTTGAGGAAAGCATAAGCGAGCATCAAGAAGCTCTCGAGGAGTTCAGCTCGGTGGCCGACAAGGTGGCGGCGTTGGACGAGGCAAGTGAAAAATTGGAGAATGAAGTCATGGGCATCATCAACAACTCAAATCGTGGCATTCGGGACGAAGTGCTTGGAATGGTTCGAGGTGATGTCAATGCTATTCAGAATGAGGTCCTCGCGACAGTACGGGGAGAACTCCAAACGATGATCAACGCCTTCCAGAGGGAGATGATGGGAAGGCTAGAGGCGGTCGAAGCCCGGATTGGCTTAAATGGAGGGGAATTTCGAGGTGCGGCACCTCATCGTGTGGATGTTCCCAAGCCGACTCCATTTAAAGGTTCGAGGAGTGCAAGGGAAGTTGAAGACTTCCTTTGGAACGTGGAAAGGTACTTTCGAGCATCCAACATACTCGATGATCGAACTAAGTTGGATACATCACATTTCTTTCTAGTAGACATGGCGCTTCTATGGTGGAGGAGGCGTGAGACGGACATTGAACGTGGCACATTACGAATGGAGACTTGGAAAGATTTCAAGGCCGAGTTCAAACGCCATTTTTTTCCAGAAAATGCGGATTTTGAAGCTCGGAAACGACTAAGCCAACTCGTGCACAACAAGTCCATCAAGGAGTACGTGAAGGAGTTCCAAGAACTGGTGCTCGAGTTGCCAAGTCTCACCGAACAGGAGGCCCTGTTCACATTCGTCAACGGTCTGAAGACATGGGCACAACTAGAGCTCCAGAGGGCCAAAGTGCAGAATGTTTCCGAAGCCATTGCGGTCGCGGAAAGACTGATCGAGCTGAAAGTGTCCACGGATAGGCCGAAGTCTAGCAAGGAGAACAGGGAGAAAGGTGGGAGAGACCGCCCATTCAAGAAGTGGCATCCAAACAGCAACTCGGGGAAGCAAACCGAAGAATCGGGTAAGCGAGCTTGTCATATTTGCGGTGCTACTAACCATTTGAAATTTATGTGCCCGTTCAAAGGAAAGAAGGTTGCGGCTGTGCAAGGGACCGAGCCAGCCGAGGAAGAAGAAGAAGGGACTCAAATGGGATCCCTAAAACTGCTTAATGCGGTCAAGGCTAGTGTGGTGGAACCGGTCAAGGGAACAAAGAGGGGCTCAATGTTCGTGGAGGCCTTGATCGGAGGAAAGCGTGTCAAAGCACTAGTCGACATGGGTGCCACCCACAACTTCATGCGTGAAGGTGTGGCCAAAACGTTGGGTCTCAACATCAACCCAACAAAGGGGACCATCAAGTCCGTCAACACAACAGCCAAGCCAGTGGCCGGGGAGGCAACGAGCGTACCAACTCAGATCGGGGACTGGAAAGGTGTGGTCTCTTTCACCGTAGTCCCTATGGATGATTACGACATAGTGTTGGAGTTGCGATGGTTCGACCAGGTACGTGCTTGTATCATTCCCTACTCTGATTCTCTAATTATCTTGGACCACGAAAAGACTAGTGCAATACCAGCAAAAAGAGAATCAGAGGGGAAGGGCATGCTCTCGGCGATGCAATTCAGCCGAGGTCTGAAACGTTGTGAAGAAACGTTTGCGGCTTTTCCCATGGTGGATGATGAGGATAAGCCCAAAGGAAAAGGGGAGATACCCAAGGAGGTCCAGGCGGTGCTGGAGGAGTTCAAAGATGTGATGCCTAATGAACTCCCAAGGATATTACCACCAGAACGGGGCGTGGATCACAAGATCGAGTTGGTGACCGATGCTATGCCGCCATCTCGCACGCCCTATAGGATGGCACCGCCCGAGTTGAAGGAGCTGCAAAGACAGTTGAAGGAGTTGCTCGATGCCGGCATGATCCAGCCATCCAAATCGCCCTACGGTGCCCCAGTGCTATTCCAGAAGAAACATGATGGGTCGTTGAGGATGTGCGTGGACTATATAGCACTCAACAAACTCACCGTTCGAAACAAGTACCCGATTCCTCTCATTGGTGAGTTGTTCGACCAACTTGGAGAAGCCAAGTGGTTCTCGAAAATAGACTTACGATCCGGTTATTGGCAAGTGAGAATAGCCAAGAGAGATGAGCCCAAGACCGCCATGGTAACCAGGTATGGGTCGTACGAATTCCTTGTTATGCCTTTCGGCCTTACGAATGCACCGGCCACGTTTTGCACTCTAATGAACAAGGTCTTCCACCCTTACTTAGATAAGTTTGTGGTAGTCTATCTCGACGATATTGTGGTATACTCACCCACGTTGCATGAGCACGTGGAACATTTGAAATTGGTTTTCCAGGCCTTGCGCGAGAATGAGTTATACGCAAAGCTGGAAAAGTGCTCCTTTGCCCAAGATGAGGTGATGTTCCTGGGTCATAGAGTGAAGTCCAGGTGCATCATGATGGATGAGGCCAAGGTCAAGGCCATTCGAGAATGGGAGCCGCCCAAAACTGTACCCCAACTTCGGTCGTTTCTTGGCCAACTACTACCGAAAGTTTATAAAAGGGTACTCCAAGATTGCTGCACCCCTGACCGACCTTTGAAAGAAGGACCGAGCATGGAGCTGGGACGAGCGGTGCGTGGAGGCCTTCGAGGGGCTCAAGGCCAAAGTTACAAAACAACCTGTGCTAGCACTGCCCGACCACACTAAGGAATACGAAGTCCAGACCGATGCATCTGACTTCGCCATTGGAGGTGTATTGATGCAAGAGGGGCACCCTATTGCATTCGAGAGCTGGAATCTGAATGACACAGAGCGTCGATACACTATCCATGAGAAAGAAATGACCGCGGTCGTGCATTGCCTACGCACATGGAGGCACTACTTGCTCGGGAGCAAGTTCAAGGTCAGGACGGATAATATTGCCACTAGCTACTTCCAGACGCAGAAGAAGCTCACACCAAAGCAGGCTAAGTGGCAAGAATTTCTAGCGGAGTTCGACTACACATTGGAGTACAGGCCTGGGGTCACCAATTGTGTAGCCGATGCACTAAGCCGTAAGGCGGAGCTAGCCGCCATAAGCCAACCCGAGACCAACCCGAGGGAACGCATACGAGAGGGTCTGGAGAAAGATCCCAATGCGCATGACATGATGGAATTTTCTCGAAGTGGCAAGACCCGAAGGTTTTGGGTCGAAGACGGGTTGCTCCTTACGAAAGGGAAACGAGTGTTCGTGCCCAAATGGGGAAGCTTGCGACGTGATGTTCTAAAGGAGTGTCACGATTCAAAATGGGCTGGACACCCTGGAATGCATCGCACTATGGCACTCATGGAGGATTCATACTACTGGCCCAGAATGCGGGAAGACGTGGAGGCATACGTGCGAACATGTCTTGTGTGCCAACAAGACAAGGTTGAGCAGCAACAACCAGGCGGATTACTCCAACCATTACCAGTGCCGGAATATCCATTCGAAAGTGTTTCAATGGACTATATCACAACGCTGCCAAAGTCAGAGGGGTTCGGTTCAATCATAGTGGTGGTAGACCGATTCTCTAAGTATGGCACCTTCATTCTGGCACCACCCGATGTCACAGCCGTTGAAACGGCCAAGCTATTCTTAAAGAACATCGTGAAATATTGGGGAGTCCCAAAGACGATCGTGAGCGACCGGGATCCCCGCTTCACTGGGAAGTTTTGGTCCGAGCTGTTCAAGTTATTGAGGACCAATCTAGCATTCTCGACTAGCTTCCACCCCCAAACCGATGGGCAGACCGAGAGAGTCAATGCCTTGCTGGAGTTGTACTTGAGGCATTACGTGAGCGCCAACCAAAGAAATTGGGCCAAGCTTTTGGATACGGCGCAATTTTCGTACAACTTACAGAAAAGTGAGTCGACCGGACGAAGCCCGTTCAAACTCGTGATGGGGAGACAACCATCCACTCCACATAATCTGGTCACAAGATACGTGGGTCAAAGTCCGGCTGCCTTCACATTCGCTAAATCCTTCGAGGAGGAAGCGGACCTTGCTCGGGCATCTTTAGATAAAGCAACAAAGAAGATGAAGAAATGGGCGGATCTAAAGAGGCGAGCAGTCGAGTTCAAGGAGGGAGACCGAGTAATGATGAAATTACTCCCGCAACAATTTAAGTCCCTCCGGTCCGTGCACAAGGGGCTAGTGCGAAGATACGAGGGGCCGTTTGAAATTGTGCGACGTGTAGGTAATGTCTCCTATCAGCTGGATTTGCCACCCAAACTAAAAATCCATCCGGTATTCCACGTGAGCAAACTCAAGCCGTTCCACAAAGACGAAGAGGATGCCGGACGGGGAGAATCAAATCAGGCAGCAACAACCGTCACCATCTCCTTCGATAAAGACATTGAAGAGATTATATCCCATAGGGAGGTTAGAAGGAGGGGCGTTCCACCTTACACTGAGTACTTCGTACGATGGAAAGGCCTACCAGATGCCGAGAGTAGCTGGGAAAGTGAAGATCACTTATGGCAATTCAAGTAGAAGATCGAAGAGTACCGGTCCAAGGTCGAGACGAGGACGTCCACGACTTAGGTGGGGGAGCATGTCACGGCCCACTTAATTTGGATGGAAAAATCAGCCCACAAAAGAGAAATATCTAGAAAGTTCTCCATAACATTCTAGAAGTGTCCAGGTCTTGCCTTCCATGGAATTCTCTAGAATTCTCTAGGAAGTCCTTATTGTAAATATCTTTAAGATGTCTCTAGAATTCTCTAGGACTTGCTAAATGTAATTAAATATTAGAAGTCTCTAGAATGATCTCCTCCCATGTATATAAACAAGCCTTGGTCATTAAGCCAAGCACCAAGTAATACAATTCAATCTTATTCTCCAAGCTCTCACTCTCACTCTAAAGTTTCCTTCTTGCACTTTCAAACAGGTTGACTAGTTAGCATTGTGGCAATACTAATCTAGGACCGCACGGGTCGAGGAAATCAAGCATTCGAAAGTTAGCCCGTGACATATACCTAGGCTTAGATCTGCATTTACATGTTTGCTTTCACATGGGTTTAGTTTTAGCCTTTTAGGGACCACATTTAAACACAATAGATACATTTCAAAATATTTGTTTGAGTTAGATTTTTATTTATTTTATAGAAAGTTGATTTCCGTTTTTCTTTCAGAATGCGACTAATTCCCGTGAATTAAGAACATAATTCGCAAACACACTTAACCAACTAACTAGGGAACAAAATTTATCACTTGACGGGCTTAAACACAGTACATCGGCGGGGATACTGCAAATAATCTCCTCTTGTTTGAGTTAGATCTTATACGAGTCTAATTAAATTCTTATAAAATATTATTTTATCTAAATAAATATTCAAACAAAATATTTGATAAAAAGAAATGTGATTTAAAAAAATTATTCCAAATTTTCTCTAGCTCAGTTAGACCTTGTTTGTTATGGGTTTTTTTTATAAAATCAAAATTCATTAAATCACTCATATTTTGACTCATTATATCCTTTGATTTATTAACTAAAATATTAAAATATTCTATATTTTAAATTATTATTTTTTATTTTATTATTATATATTAATAAATTTTAATCTTTCTAACAAAAAAAAAAAAAAATCTCAATTAAATTTATCACCAATTATCTTTTCAAATAATCATGTTATTTAATTTGGATGGAATAAGGCCTTAGTTTCAAATCTAGTTTCAAATTAAACAGGTTTATAATTATATTTAATAGGCTTCGACCCATGATTAATGGGCCTAATATTGAAGAGTCGACAAAAGATCAAAGACCATATTCAAGAGGTTTTGTATGGCTCCAATTCAATAAATTTACACAAAATTAGGAGATTAGTTAGACAATCAATCCATAAGATTGTATAACAAAATTGTTAATAAAGAAAATTAATACAAACAAATGTTGGAAAAGTATTAATAACTATTAATTGATCAACCAGACATGAAATAGTTTTCAAAATAATCAAAATTGAGACCCAATATATATTTGTGAATAAATAGACCATTCAAATGGAGTTTCAACTCAACACTGGTTAATAGCGATATTTATGAAGGCCCCATTGGCTATACTCTTTGTATGGTTGGGATGTTTGATGCAACCTATAATCTTTTCTCAAACATTTTTTTTTCTTTCTTAAAATTAGGGTTGAAAATTTAGGTAAGTTTAAAGTTTGTGGGTTCAGGTTGACAGGTTAACGGGTTGAATGATTCTAACCTAAACCTGGCATGTTTAATAATTCGGGTCAAAAATCTCTAACCAGGACTTGACCTGTTTATTTGTGTTTGACCTGAACTTGACCCGTTTGACCTGATTTACCTAACTCAACTCGAACCAAACCCGATGTAATTAATTCACATCTCTATTTCAAATTAAAATGACATCAATACAAAATAAAAATTAAGTTAAATCACAAATTCATTTATAAAAGAAAATGAGTGAGTGAATAAGAAAGAATAACACAAAACTCAATAAAAAAAACTTATAAACGGATTATCGAGTCTACTTTAGGTTATGTCAGGTCAACCCGATTTTGACCTGTTTATTAAGCAGGTTAAATAGGTCGACCTGATTTTAACCCAAACAAAAAAATACATGACCCTAACCTGATTTTTTCGTGTTCGGTCCGGGTCGTGTTTTCGTGTCGAGTCCAAAATTGTCGCCCCTAGTTAAAACTAATATACATTAGCTTCTATAAAAATATAAACACAAGAAAACATATATTTTATATTGTAAAGGCCATCATACTTCTTGAAGAAAGTTCAATATGCTCATATGTACTTTCACAAGAAAGTTGACAATTCAAGCAAAGGATAATGGATTGATGATTCTTCATCATCTTTGGCATAACTGCACAACACCGGTTAACATGGACGAGATATCGAATCTCGGTCAAGGAACACATACAATGTCTAATGCTTCGTTTTCAATGATTATTTTCACCACTTTTAATTTGAGAAGGTGAGAAATCTTAGCCTCCTCCACGAACCTCTTCAAAGAAAATTATGGAATAGAATCTCCATTTTACTTTTCATTGATTTTGGGACTGAAAACCATGAAATGAAAGTATGTAAGTGGACATTGAAGAAAATGAGTTTTTAATCATGATCAATATCATTTTACTTGATAATTGCTTACACTTACTTAGACATAGCCTATATTCCATCATTGAAAGGACCAAAAACCCACAGACTTTTACTTCTTGTTAGTGCCCCTAACAACTAAATAATTGGACGGTAGCTAGAAATATTTCTTATCTACTTTTATATTGTCACGATATTACAATATATGAAGTTTTTGTAAAATTTGACCGAAATTCAATGAATTATGTTGGAGACCAGCGGTCACTATTGGAAGGCATAGATCGGACGACTATAAAAGCAAGACTTAGAAGATGAAATCTTTATTCTCATAATTTTCTGACGGGCTATCTAGTTAAAAAGAAATCGGAGAACATTAAATAACCAAATTATGTCGATTATTCACAATGTCATTATCATGACGATATCGAAAATTACCTATGAATTCGTGTGGAGACATTATTGCTCTTTTGAAGACTTTCGAGTCAATTAATTATTATTATTTTTTATGTATTTAGCCCAACGATAATTTTTTATTAAATAGATCATTTAAAAAAAAGCTAGAGATCCATGTTTGAAGCCTAAAACACCAACAATGTTCACTTTTGACTATAACAAGATTCTTTTCAACTCTCTCAAATTAGTTTTAAGAAGGAAAAACATTGTATCAACAAAAACAAAAACAAGGTGTGATACCAATTGAAATGGAGTTAGTTGATTATTGTTTCAAATGCCTTCAATCAACTCTTCTTCCATTGCCTTATTGGGCATGCACCAAAATGCAAAATTTAATCCATCAAATCCATTTATCTCACAAATTTTATACTTTGTTTGGAAATCAGGTCAAACATCAACATACATAGTGCGAAAATTCTAAACTTTAAAAATAAACTCTACTAAAGGGAATTCATTAAAACATGTATCTTAAATTTTTGTCATCACTTGTTTATACAACACCTTTGCATTTTAGAGGCTTTTCAAGAATTCAGATCATAAACTTCCTTAAACTACCCAAACACCAAACATTCATCTCCAAATCTTCTAGAAATGTTTTACATCTCCAATCCTATCATTAACACACATCACACATCGCATAAAGAGTGCATTTTGGCCTCCACTCTCTTCGATCTTCAGGACAGTCTTCTTATTCCATGTCTAAACTGAGCACATCTATAAAATAAGAATGCTTATTTTAGTAGAACTACGAAAAATAACAAAGAAAAAATATACCTACATTAGGAACAAAAAAAAACACAACATTTGTCGAGTTTAAAAGTCTTTCAAAAGCGCAATCAAATCTACAGTTCACGGACATCTCAAAAACACAATAATTAAAGCGAGAATGATATCTCCAAAAGCGTAACTTTATCATTCTCGTTTTAATTACAAGTTTTTTTAATGTATAGAAAAGTATCAAATTAACACTTCCATGGTTCTATTGGTGAAACCCATGTGAATCCTTGTCCTAGTTCATCGATTAAAGTTGATATGCATGCCACTAGTCCTTCATATAAATGGTGGGGGACTAGCTTAGTGTCTTTCATTCATCAAATTGACAATGTCACTTTGATCTTCTTTTGTATATTTTCTTCTTATGTTTTTCTTCATTTCCCCACCCTACACACTCACACACAATTCCATTTTTGGTTTATGTAAGAGGACCACTTTTAAGTGATCACATGTTTAATTTTGACACTACTAGTCTACTATACATTTAACAATAATGGAGAGAGCTTTGACAATGTAGCACCCCTTTCAAGAAGAGAAAGAAGGAAAATTAATAATCGAAAATAGGTCAGAATTTTACCTTTTAATAAGACAAACAATTGTAAATCTAAACTAAGAAAAAATATAAATGTTGAATTTATATCTAGGTAAAATGAATAATCTTAGGAAACACAAATTTTAGGTAAGAGTTTGATTAATATCGATGAATAGAAAATTTGATGTTTATTTGAAAAACTGGCAAAAAATCACTTTCAAGTTATGCTTGAACATGTTATTTTGAATGATGATCTCGAGAACGGTAACTATAGAAACTTAAAGAAAGATATATGAGAATGTGTGAAGAAAAACTAATATTAATCATTTGGTTCCTTGAAGTAAGGTGAAAGAGAGCTTCAAGGAATCAGTTTGTAGTGGTTCATTGTTCGAACCGGTTAACCACTTCTATCCAAATGGTGTTGAGATTTTACTGTGAGTTATTGCACAGAAGGTTGGAACCAATTGTTTCTGTAACGATTAGTTCAACCAATCTATGTATGTATGCCTTTACTTTACGTTGGGTCTTCTTGATGGCTGAGAAAGGAAGCTATTCGGCTAATTGCCCTGACAATGGCACTGAGGAAGAGTCTAAAAGGTCTCCCCGAGACCGTGGGTGACAGCACGCACAATTAGGTCTTCATGTTCTGCGCGCAACGCTTGTATTTCCATATCAAAATAAATTCTTTAAAAATGGTGATTTTAACTACAAGTACAAAGTTCACTTCACGAACTGACCAAGTATTTATAGTTATTTATGACAATATGTATGTCTTTGATGAGATAATTTTACGGTTAATTTTTCTTAGTGTATTAGTATAGCCAAATATAAGGAGGAACTAGTAAAATGATGTTAAATATCACTAGTAAATTACTTAACCAATTTAATGGTTAAATATGGTATTTTTCTTGATTAACCATGTGTACTTCACTTATTTCAATGATTTTTAATGTTGATTCAAAGTATTTATTTTTTTTAGTTTCATAAAAAAAATAAAAAAATAAAAAGTAAATTTCATCTTTAAATTTGTTTATTTTTATTCTTTCGAGAAAATTGTTTGTTTTATTTAATGAGGTTTAAATCTGCACAAACACATGCACCACTGTGATTAATTATAACTCAACCTAGTGATATTAAATTATTAGAAATAGTACTTGTTCTTTCTTTTATAAACTTCAACAAATTTTAAATATATTTAAATTTAATAAAAACATAAGTGAAAAATATATGTTAAGATGACAATTTAAAGCAGAGTTTTATATTTATTTCTTTTTTCAAATGAATTTGAAATTTTATTGTTTATAATAAATTTAATGTAAATAAAACATATAGTTTTAATTACAAAAAATATAAATATATATTAGTATTTATAAAAAAAATAATTAAAATTAAATATTTAACAGTGATATGAATGTAACACAGGCTTGTTTGATGTATGGTTTTTTTTAGTTTTTTATAAATTTATCCCAAAAATTCAATTATCTTTTTATTCATCATTCAACCATTTAATCACTTGTTTTATATATTTAAATATTAAAATTACACTTTATTAACTCAAAAAAGGGGGAGAAATTAAAATATAATGATATTTTTGATATTTAACTTAAAAATAATTATTTTTTTAAGTATTTATCAAATCAAGTCTTTTTTTTTAAATAAAACCCTGAAAAAATGAAAAAAGCATTTTCTCGAAAAGGAGGGCCCGACAAAGTAACAGAGTCGGTGATAACAATAATAAAATATGAGTTTACCCAATAAGTAAGGAACTTTATTTAATTCAATCTATCAAATATTGATAGTGATTTTTAAATTTTTTTGAAAAAGTAAGGTTAGTATTAAAATGTCAGATTACATAATCTTTTCATCATTTATTATTTCATACTTTTATTACTTACATACATAGTGCTAATTTATTTATTTTAATTTATTCATCAAATGTTTTATGTGTAGGATACTATTAATTAGTTTAATACACTAAGAACTAAGATTTTGTTTGATAGTTGAGTTTTAAGGTTATTTTAATGATTTTTATCTAAAACTCAATTATCGTTTTATTTATATAATTATTCTTTTTTTTTTACTAAAATGCAAAATTATATTTTATTAATCCAAAGAAAAAAGAAAAATTATAAATTATAAAAGGTATTTTGGTATTTTAATCCAAAAATGTTTTTTTTTTTTAAATTATCAAACAAGATTTACAAAAGTTAGAAAAAACTTTAAAAAAACTAATTTTGATTGATTTGATATTAATCTGAAATATTCTACAATTTTATCTTTTATCAATTGGATAGTATAAAGTTTAAATTTAAATACTAAAATATATATTTAAAAATATATAGTTTATATATATATATATATATATAATATTTTTTATTTCATATTAAATATAAATTTATTTTACTATATTAATAATTTTTATAATTAATAATTTTAATAAATATATATTATTAAACAAACTGTTTGAAAGCCGAAACATTGTGTGAAGTGAGAGAATAGTGAATAGTTAATAAAAATAAAAATAAAAGACAAAAGAATTGTATTTTTGTTTATAAATATAATAAATTAATTAAAAAATAATAAATATTTTTTTTCTTTTAAGAAAGAAAGTCTCAATCTAACTAAAATTGTGATCTAGCCTTATTTATTGAAAACTGTCTAGATGAAACTTCAAATAGGAATTTAGTCATATTTTTATTCATTAATATCAAAAAGTAAATTATATAAAACTTAAATAAGTGGCTAAATATTAATCCCATTTTTATGTTTCAAAATAAAATTATACATCCAAGAAAAAGTTGGATATAAAACCATCTTGGAATTTTTAAGATTCTTGTAGGTTTTATGTAAAAAATATTTGTTGAATAAAAAAAAATTATTTCAAATTTATTTAAAATAAATTATTAAATAGTTTATATTTCAAATTTAAATTTAATAAAAATAAAAAAAAAAGTTATTTAATATTTTTATTAATAAATTAAATAAAATTAGAATTATATTAACGTGAAAGATTTTTATTCTTAAAACTTAAGAGTTGTTCTGATTGATTTTTTTTTTTACATTTAGTGGAAAAGAAATTAATAATTTTATAAAAATATATTGATATATATATAATATAAATAGTAATAATTTAAAATATAAAATATTTTAATTAATAAAATTAGTGATATGATTGTATAGAAGTGATTAATTAAAAAATTAATTTTATGTAAGTTATTAAAATAATCTCTATAAAATCACTAAAAAAAAATAATTCAAATAAAAGTAAGGGAACATAGGCGGTGAAAACAATAACAAAAGTCTTAAGGAATCTTTTTTCTTTTATAATTATTTTCTACAATTGTACGGTTTCTCCAGTAGTCCAGTTTCTCTCCACCCCACATGCTCAATCTGAAAAAAAAAACATAAAATATATTAATATATAATAATAAAATAAAATTAATAATTTAAAATATAAAATATTTTAATATTTTGATAAATAAATAAAAAAGCAATTGAAATTATTAAAACTCGACTAAAATAATAAAATACCTATTAGTTTAAAAAATATATAATTATGATTTTATTATTATTATTAGTATTCAGTAGTAATTTAATTGTCAACCGACTTTGTTCGAATTGAGATTATTTGAATAATTTAAAGGTAGGAAAAAATAATAATGGTCGATGATTTTGAGGAGGTGATGATTATTTTAGGTAAAAAAAATTGTATTATATGTATAAATAAAAATTAATAATTAATAATTTAAAATATATATTATTTTAATATTTTAATTAATAAAATGAGTAAAGTAATTTCTTGAAAAATTAATTTAATAAAGTTAAATAAAAAATTTAAGAAGAGTCAGGCCAAATAGAATATTTAAATGATAAAAAAAATCCATTATTATTAATAAGGGGTGCAATTCTTCCTTTAAAAAATTAGTATAATATAAACATGTATTTAATTATTTAGAAGTGAGAATAATTTCAAATAATTCATAATTAAATAGTATTTTAGTTTATAACTTAAATAATATAATAAGTAACCAGTTAACTATCATTTGTTTTTAGGGTAGTTCCTATCTTTCTTTTTTTTATCAAAATAAAATTTATCTGATAAAAAAATGGTTATTTGAATTTTTTTAAAGATAAATTACTATTTTTTTTTATTTAAATTAAAATTAAAATTTAATAAAATAAATTTATTATATTTTTATTAACTAATTAAATAATTTGAAAAAATATACCTTAGGAATTAGTGGCAGAGAAATATATTAATTGATTTATAATATATATTTGTCAATCACTCTTTAACCTGTCTCTTATCCCTTAGCAAACTAACTATCAATCTCAATCATGCTTTCACACGACTCTTAACTTTTTCAACAAATCAACCATCAATTTCAATCGACCTTTAATCTCGTGATCTCACGATCTTTTATTACCGGTCTCTTATCCCCAAGTTAATCACATCACAATCATACTTTCACACATCTCTTATTCTTAGGCAAACCAACCACCAATCTCAATCGATATTTAACATCGTGACCTCATACTTTGGTTAATCAAATATTTGAATCATATTTTTAACCACTCTCATTTGTTACCAGCCTCTTATCTCTCGGTCACATCTCAATCACACTTGATTAAAAGTTTGTACTTGTTTTGTTAGGATGCAAGTTCGAAACATATGTATAACATTTTTAATTTTATTTTTAACCGTTTCAAGTTCATGAACAGGTCAACCCACGATCCAACACAAATATCCATTTATTCTCACATATATGTCTAAATTAATCACAACTCCTTAACCCGACAAACCAAGAAAATTTAAATTAAGCATTATATATATATATATTATAGTTAATTAACAAGTTGAAATTATATTATTAGGATTGTCACTTCCTCAAATTGTGTGTTGAATTTAAAATATAAAATATTATTAGCTTAATTGGTTAAATATTTATATTTGTTAGGTTATGTTGTAAGTTCGAAATATATATAGCATTTTAAATTAATCGCAACTCTGACAAACCAAACAAATTTAAATTAAACATTATTATATATATATAATAATAATAATAATAAAAATTGAAATACATAGAACTATACCTGTATAATTGCATTTCTAAAAAAATATTATTACAAAATATTATTTTTCCTTCCTCATTTTTCATCTTTATTTTTAAAAATTTTTAGCTCGAGTAAATAAGTTGTTATCTTTTTTTTTTTTTTTAATCTACGACATAAATATGTAAGTAGGTAATGTTTTTATTTGTTTTTTAAACATTTTGATATTATTAAATTTAATCTTATTTATTATTTAATAAAGTTATGTTTCTTTCTTCTTTAAGCTCTAAAATCTTATAATTTTATATCGGGTAATAGAGTATCCGTCAGAAACGGATACTTGACGAATCAAGAATAAAGATGGAAATAGAGATATCCGTCGGAGATTGGGTACATAACGAATCAATGATAGAGATAAAAATAAAGATACACATCGAGTAATAAAATAAAATTTGAGTTCAAGAATAAGTTCCCGAGACACCCTCCTAGTTCAGGTCTGAGAATGATAATAATGTGATAAATATTAAATTTAGAGAAATGTTATACCTATCAAAAAAACAAAATTGTTCTAACATCACTATTTTTATCAACTAAAATATAAATCCAAATATTTTATTAATTTTTATAAATTAAAAAATCTATCAAATAACCAAAAAGATGAAACAAGCTTTTGGAGATTCCTAAGTTATAGATCCACCGAAATAATTTAAAATTAAATTTTAAACCAATATAATACATTTCCCCCTTCTATAAAACCATCTCCTTCTTCTCCCAATACTCCTTCCCCTGGTTTTCCCTCTTTCTGAAAACCCTAAATTTTCTAACCCTCATTCTATCATTCATGATAAAATCACAGTACCATTCATGTCTCCTGTTCTAAGCGAAATCCTCCGATCAGGGTTTATGATAAATTCCTCCCTCCGTCGTCGAACCCATCTCGTTCAATCTTTCTCAGTCGTCTTCCTTTACTGGTTCTACGTTTTCTCATGAACATTCTCTTTAAATCTTTAACTAACAATATCATTACATAACACTATCTATTATATTTCTTAATCTAATTTCGTTTTAATGGCATCTGGGAACTCGTCTGGATCTTTTCCAAATCCTATAACGGAGGAGAAAAAGAGGAAAAGAATGCAATCGAATCGTGAATCGGCTAGACGATCAAGAATGAGGAAACAAAAACATTTGGATGAAATGATGATGAAAGTTAATCAGATGAGAAGAGATAATAATCAGATCTTGAATCGGATCAGTTTCATGACTCAACATTTTCTTAGAGTGGAATCGGATAATTCGATTCTTCGAGCTCAGATATCTGAGTTGACTCATCAGCTTAACTCGTTGAACAGTATTATCGGAGCTGCTGCCGGAGTTGTTGTCGGAGATAATGGATTTTTGAATGTGGATTCATGGAGTAATATGGGTATGATGTGTTTTAATCAGCCTATTATGGCGTCTCCCGATCTATTTTATTGATGTTTCCGAAATTTAGCACGAACTCATAATCATAACTTCGTGTTTAAATATTTAAATGGGAATTATTAGTTAATTGATATATTTGGTATAACACTAATGAGAGGTTGTGATTTGTTAGTGTGGGACATGATTTCTTTTGTGTGTGATTGAACAATGTAAAATTGGATACCTTATTGGTATGATTGTTAATGCATGCTTGTTTTTGTCTCTTCTTCTCATTTATTATTAAATAACTTTGGTATAATTTACTATTTTGATATTAATGAATGAAAATATAATGTTTTTTACCAAATAAAAACATTAATTTGTATTCATATCATGTTGAAGAAAGAGATATGAAAGACAGGAGTAGAGATGAAGGTGAAACTATGTTCATTTTAGTGTGACTTTGATACCAATTCTTAAGTGAACCCGAGTTAATACCACTATGATTATTATTATCCTCTAAGAGAAATGGCGAGTAAAATGTTTTATATATATATTTTTTTAACTTTTCTTTGAACTTTCAAATCGGACATTCAAATTTATTATCCTCAATTCTTGGAATTTTGAACATGATCTAAACATACTTTTGTTATTTAATCAAGTAGTCTTATGCTCTCTTGTTGGAAAATTTTGGTACCCAAAAAGTGATTTTTACTTAATTGTTAAAAAACAAACATGTCTTTAAGATAAAACCTTAGTTTTGGTTTCTTATTAATATTAATAAAACTCATTCGATACCAATAACCATAACAAACACTATAATAGAGAAGATGATTGAACAAGAACCTATACAATGTATTTATGGTAGGATGTATTTTATTCTTGAATAATCAAATGTTCCTATTCATCTTCTCTTCTCTTGATTTACTATGTCATTGTCCCAATTTTCAAATTTACGTTCATAATTTTTTTTAAATATTATATGTATTATAAAAAATGAGAGTTCTTTAAACACAACAAAATAAAATATGATATCTGAAAATTTATAAAATTAACAAACACGAAAATCCCAAAATAGATACGATGAACCGACTATTTATAATACTTCACTTGTACAAATTCCAACTAACTAGATCTTATATAATTATTTGGTTCGAAAGCCCTCCACACGTTCTACGAAATCCCCAAACGGATTAACGAGTTTTCCGATCTAACTTCCGACATCGTCATGTTAATGATATTGTGAATTATCTTTAACGGGCTACGACCTCCTTTAAGATTTTAAACGTTCTCTCATTTCTTTTCATCCGATAATCTACCAAAAAGAAATAAGAAAAAAGATAAATCTTTTAAGTCTTGCTCTATGTATTTATTGTTGGAGAGATAAAAGTAAAAGTAAAAAAATTACTTGTAATTCAAATGAATTAAGGAAAAGAAACTTGTAGGGTGGGTTTCTTTGATGGGCATTAAAGATGGAACATATCTTGGTTGAATCTGTACTATGTTTGGTAAGACAAAAGAAAAAGGAAAATGACACTGTTGTTCTTCAGTTCTTGACAGAGCATAATGTACTGTACAATGAGCCACATATAAGGGAATGAAAGTGAACCTCTTCTTTATTTTTCTTTACTTTCACCCTCTACCTCTTCTTTTTTTCCTTTTACTAACATGGCTTCCAATAATATATCAATCTTAGGGAAATTTTTAGTAATTATTGTTGAGAAGAGGTACACAATTTTTTCAACTTTACACATTGAGAAACTAAATAAAATTAGTAATGATTTCTTGCATCTAAACAAAAGCATGTGAAAAGTTTTACTTCACAATTATTTTAATTTTATATGTCTTGTCTAATGGATTTTGTCGAATTCCTTGAGTTAAGCAAACAAGATCAAAAGTGTTTTCAACATGAGTCATCAACTCAAATCATATTTGGAAGAAGATATGTGTGGTGTTACATCTTCTTCTTTCTTTTAATCATTTAATTTATCCATATTTTAGTAAAGATCGCAAAAAATGGTGAAAAACAACCCCCAATAAAACAACCGTGCATAAGTTACCATAAATAAAAACTACAACAAATTTTATCGTTAATCCAACATAAGGTATGTCTAAGAAGATTTGGATGCAAAATGGGGGTGTCGGATAGTGTGGCAACCACTACAAAAAAATGGTCCATTAGTAACTTATTTTTGCAACTTAAATATAACTAATACATTCTTTGAGAATATGTAACTTAAATTATAACATAAATTTTAAATAGTGGAAATATTGTAACATTTTTTACATTAATTGATTGTTGATAAAAAAAATTAAAAACTTCAAATAAATTGTTGTTAAACAAGTCACTAAAGAGGGAATAATGTTTTATTAATTAAAATAGTACAATTTTTTATAACAAGTAATCATTACAACTTTTAAAGCCACATTAATATAGAGATAATACAAATAATATTGTTAATATTTTAACTACCATATATATATAAATATTCCAACGTTTTCATCCACTTTTATAATTATAATGTTTTATTCCAATAAAAAATAAATAATAAGTGACCATAAAAGTTGGAAACTCTAATCTTATCTTATTGTGCAACTAAGTTTGTGTTAAATATTATTAACACTAATATGTAACTTGTTTCGCAACAAAACTATAATTATATGTTGCCAAATGAAGTTACAAATATAAGACAATATAATTTGATTTATTATTTATTTTATTAAGATGCTTTCATTCTTAATTAATTCTTAATTAATTTTAAAATTTATTAATTATATGTTAAATAAAAATTCAATATGTTTTGCATTAAAAAAAAAAAACTGTTTTACTTTACAATTTTTTTTGCAAGTTTAAAATAAAAAGTAAATTAAACTACTTTTAAATATATTTTGAATTATTTCTAAACTAATTTTGTTATTTATCTTGCATTACAGATAATTGAATATAATCTTCTAACTTATTTCGTAATCAAATTTAAAAACTTATTTTGTATTAATAAAATGTTAATTTTATAATTTTTTTCGCAACTTTCATTTAAAGTAAAATTGCAAAATAAATTGTATTTATAATTTTGGAAATGAAAAGAAAAAGAAAAAACTTAATAATTAATTAGTTTAAAAAATTGCATAATATTACATAACTATGAATATGTGAAACTAAAAAGTTTACAAATAAACAAGACATGTTTATATATATAATAAGTTTTTAATTAAATTGTTTGACATATGTTTAAAATCAAGGTAAATATTTTTTTGGATCATAATTTTTTTTTTTGGATAGAGTAATAATCGGAATAGATATAACTAATGTAGGGGAGATTTAAGGTAGCTTCTAAGAGACATGGTATTATGTAGCTTAGAATATTTTTTTATTCAATAATTTGAATGTGTACATAACTTGTAATTTCAATGCTATTTATCAATTGTTATAAAACTAATATTAGAATTTAAGTTGAATAGTTATTGACATATTGTTTAATTTATATTTGTTGTTTCATTTAGAAATAATAGTAATTTATTTTGTATTAAATTTATTATAGAGTTATTTTGTAACTTGTTTTACAATGTTAATACAAATTCAAATTGCAATTTTTGTTTTATATATAAAAATATATATATATATATATAATTAATTGTATATTACATTATTTTATTGAATAAGAATCAATGAAATTTAAATTTATCTATAAACTTATTATTTATAAATTTACTAACTTAATTCTTAATTATTTATACATATTGTACGGAGTATCCATTTATTTTTGTATATAATTATTTATTATAAATTAATTATACTAATTTTGCAAAAGAATAATAATAATAAAAAATAAATAGTTATAGAATAAGTAAAATTAATAATATTAAAATTAGATATAAACAACTTGTGTAGGAGCTAACCCATTGGGTTTTTACTAACAATTTTGATAAACAATGTACGTATTGTAACTTTATAAAACTAAATATTGCAATATAAGTTGAATAACAATTGATATGGTATAATCTATCTATTAGTTTCATTTATAAATAAATAAGTAATGTATTTTGCATTATGTATATTAGAGTTATTTGTAATTTGTTTTGTAATAAACGTATCAAATCACAACTGGCCTTGCGACTTTCATATAAAATAAAATTACAATTTGAATTGCACATCCCATGGTATTAATATTTGAACATAAAATTAAATAATCATAATTAATTAGAATAAAAGATAATCTTTAAACATAACAAAGAGTTGAACATTTAAACAAATAAACTTACTAATTAAGCATCAAAAAATATCCAATGATTCGTGAGTTTCACTAATTTCCTCCGACCCACTCCCTTCAGATTCATTTCCACTTGACTCACTTCCTTCCCATTCAACATCTTCAAATTCATTTTCTTCACTTACGTTTGTATCATCGAGCTCGTCAACCATACCATTAGGATCACTTAAATTGTTGACATCATATAGTGGTATATTTAGGGGAATATCTAGTTGTATAGTTGGCTCTTCTTGTTGATACACCAAATCATCACTCCATTGTTTCTCTATTTTTCCCCTTGCCTTTGTTTTACAAACAGCCAACCAATCACCTATCTGATTTGTTTTGTTCGGATACGTAGCAAAGTAGACTTGTATACCTTGTTGAGCTAGAATGAAAGGGTCATACTTTGCATACTTCCGTTTCATGTTTATGTCAACCAACCTATAAGTTTCATCAACTCTTGAACCACGGGTTGGGTCAAACCATAAACATTTAAATAAAACAATACGTAAACTTGGACCAGGATACTCAATTTCTATTATATCCTCTAAAAGTCCATAATAGTCTGCGTCATCAGCATGCACACAAACACCACTATTCATGGTTGCTTTGTTAGATCCAAAATCTCTTGACCGCCACACAAACCCATTAACGAAGTACATTGAATGTCTTGTTGCGGGTGTTTTGGGCCCAAAAGACAAATAATACAATAATCCTTTTGAAACTAAAGGACCATGTTCCTCAACAATCTATAAGATACAAGTTTACAATAAATCATTAATGCAAAATTAAATATAATACTCAAACACACAACATATAAATTAAACTTATTTCCTCACCTTACATCGGAACCATGATGCGAATTGGCGGTCTATTTCATCTTTTGGTAAACTGGTGTTTAAATCACAAAAAATCCTGCATGCATATATCAATCTCAAAATTAATTAAGATAAATTGATTAATATACGTTATAAATTTTTATTACCTGTAGTAAGGATCTACCTCTGGACAATTTAAGAGCACGTAAGTATGAGCGACTAACGTTTCCTGGCTATTCAAAATTAAT
This sequence comes from Impatiens glandulifera, assembly GCF_907164915.1. NCBI lineage: Eukaryota > Viridiplantae > Streptophyta > Magnoliopsida > Ericales > Balsaminaceae > Impatiens > Impatiens glandulifera. The sequence continues at coordinate 62,980,018 of NC_061864.1, forward strand.
TTAGTTGAGGCACCACTAGATCGTCCAAGATAATTGAAAATCGAAATTGAAGCATCATTATTGTTGACAGATCCTTCTGTGTTTCTTTGTGGGTGTCTCTGTTTGCATTGTATGTTAGATTCAAAATAATACGAGGCAAATGTAGATATCTCTTCTAGAATATATGCATTACAAATTGATGCTTCAATTCTGGCTTTGTTCTTTACTTTCTGCTTCACATTCTTAAGAAACCTATAAAAAATACAATACACACGAAAAAATTAAACAAATATTGAACACAAATTAATAGTTTTTACATATAAACAATATGTACCTCTCAAATGGATACATCCATCTATACTGAACCGGTCCTCCGATTTTTGCTTCATATGGTAGATGCACCAACAAGTGTTCCATTGAATCAAAAAACGACGGTGGAAATATTTTTTCTAAGTTGCTGGGATCCCATAATGGAAGGTGGTGTGAATAAAATGTTCAAAAAAAAAGCTAGTGCAAAGATACGAAACTTTTTGACCCGTGCTAAGAAGTATTTGAAGAAGCCCCCACATGTAACCATAGAAGACTGGGCTGTAATGAAGACAAAATTTGACGAACCTAAATACATTCTAAAATGCAACAAAGCGCAGGGTCACAGAAACAAGTACACTGCTGATGGTGGAGCTTCATATTGTGGAGGGTCAATAAGCGCAAACGAACATCGACGAAGAATGGTTAGTAACATACAACATATAATTTTTGATGTTTCTTTTATTAATATCTCAAATATTAATCTTTAGACAATTTAAATTGTTAACTATTTATTGTTAATCATTTTAGACAATAGAGCTTGGAAGACCACCAGATGTGCTAGAAACATTTGCAAGAACTTATAGAAAAAAAGATGGAACTTGGAGTGGGGATAGAGCAGCAAAAGTAGTGGTATGTTTACAAATTAATCCATTTATTTTGATATGTCTATAAAAAGCATACAAATTTATGTTATGATGAATAACGTAAGTTCTTCTTTCAGAAAACATATAAGGAGCTTCATATATCCCAAGAAACCATAGATGATGTGAATGAACAAAAATCAAATGAAGAATTGTGGGTTCAAGCAGCTGGAGGACCTACAAATGGTCGTGTTTTTGGTTTGGGCTACGTGGGGAAGAACCGAATGTTAGACCCAGCCTCATTCACCAACAAACTGTGCTTAGAATTTGTAACAATGAAGGATACAGTGACAAATTTGCAAGTGAAGAATGATGCCAAAGATGAAGAAATTAGAATGTTGAAATTAAATCAAGAACATTCATCCAAACAAATTGTTTTATGTCAAGAGAATGCAATGAAGGAGAAAAATGACTTGCAGCACCAAATTGATACCCTTAGCTTACAATTCCTTCACATTCTTGAGAGGGATTCTATGGCTCTAGGACCATTAAAGAAGGTAAGTAGTTTGTATATTGTAAGTCTTTGGTTAATATATATATTGTATTTGGTTTAATTTTGCAGGAATATATTTTAAATGAAGTTATTTAAGATAATTTTTAGTAGTTTTGATCTTATTAAGATAAGATTAATTATATATGAATTCTAATGTATTTATGGTTTTGTTTACAGGTGGGTAATTAAGAATTGAAGATTGCTAAAATTTATTTTATTATCTATTATGTTTAAGCTTAATGAAGAATTATTGTTGGTTTATTTTGAACTTAATTATCTATGATTTTGTTGCTGTTTATTTTAGTTGTAATTGGGCAATTATGTGACCATGATAGTGTGATTGTGTTATTTTGTAATGTGAAGTTAACTTATTATTTATTTTTGTAAATTGCCAATTATGTAAAAATGATATTGTAAATGCGGTATTTTGAAGTACGAAGAGTTCAAAAATATATAAACCTAATTTTTGTAGGTTGTTTTATTATTTAAAAATATATTATATATATAGGAATATTATTGAATTATTTCTTTTTTATATTGAATTAGTAATTGTAATTAGAAGCAGATAATTATATATAAATAAATTGGAATTTTAAAAATTATAATATTATGGCTCAATATCCTATAACAAAACTAATTATAAAATAATAAAATATAATTATTGGATAAAATATTGAAAATTAAATGGCTAAATGTATAAAATTCTATAAATATATTTTTTCTCGTGGGAATTATAAATTAAATATTAATTACAAAAATGTTGTTAAATCAGTTAGTAAATTAATTCAGAAAATAAAAAATATGCCATCTAAATATTGAAAACTATATTGCACAAGAAATGACTAAAGATATTAGTAAAATTTATAAATATATTTTTTTTTGTATAAATTACAAATTATGTTGAATTATATTTGAGGTAAAAAATATATATTAATTGCAAAAGATTTTACAGAACCTATTGGTAATATTTTGCAAAAATTATAAATATTATAAATTATGTTGGAGAACATATAGATAAAAATATTGATAATTTTTTATAAATAAATTTATATAGATTGCAAAAATATATTGTAGAATAAATTGGTAAACTTATTGTAAATATTTTTAAATCTGTAATTTAAATTTGATTGTAAATTATGTTACTGAACAAATTGCTAAAGTAATTGATAAAATTTTCTAAATACATCTATATGGGTTGCCAAAGATATTGTAATACTTATTAATAAACTAATTGGAAAAAAAACTTAAATATATAATGTAAAGTTATTGTAAATAATATTATAAATGAAATGGCTAAAGTTAGTGTTAAAATGAAAAATATAAATTATATATATATTACAAAATATATAGCAGTAAATAAAATTAATAAAATATTAAAAATTAAATATTAATTACAAATAATATTACAAGTGAAGTTTGAAAATTAGTTGCTATACTAAAAATATATAATTGCTTGAATGGTAAAATAAGTTACATTTAAAATCATTATATTTATAAGATAAATGAAATGATTGCAAACATAGTTGTAGAACATTTGACTAATTACATTTTAAGAAATATTTTTACCAACTTAAATATTAATATATATTTTTTTGTTGAAAAATATAGATAAGTTATTAATAAATAAGTCATTAATAAACAAGTCATTAATAAATAATATTATAATAATTATTCCAAAATAAGTTGTAAAATACAAAATAACATTAATAAAATCTATCATGTAAATAATGTTTTGAATACTAGTTTGAATAATATATATTGAAATAAAAATGGCTAAAGTCTAGTTACAAGTATAATTGTAAAAATAGTGACAACATAGGTTACAAAATCTGCAACTTCATAACCGCATCTGATTTATGTAACATTGCTGATTATATTAGAATTGTTCTCAAAGTGACTAAATTAGTTGATAAATACTTATTTTAATGCTATTTCAGTCGAAAAGAACACTATTGCAAAATATCATAATTTTTGTAGTGAACAACAACTCAAGCATCAAAACGAATGTCTTTCAACGACGACCAACAATGGTTTAGGATCTAACACTATGCAACTAACTATTTATTAGTGTTCATTACATATTTCTCGGACCAATGATATTGCTCGTCCCATGTTGGAAAACAAATAAAATTAAATATAAGTTAATATTTTTTCCTCATATATATATATATATAGGATACATTACCTGTATTCATTACTCGTCTTTTTAATAGAGACTGCAATTTTTTACAATTTTGTTTTGTCAAGTTCTCTTATAATATGACTTGCTTAATTTGTGAGTAGTAATAAGAGATGTTCTACTTTGATTATGTCTAAAACCATGTTTATTTTGTGTGATGCAATGAGAATAATTTCCATCATGAGTTCAATGTCATTTGATTTTTGCTGTTTGATCTTTATCTTGTTTTGACTTATATTTCTTTAATGATTTAATTTGGGATGTTTTTTCATTTTATTTAATTGACATATTCCTAAGAAAAGTTCCTATTTAAGAATAAAAAAAGCATTTTGCTAGATCATATATTTTATTTTGATAAATGGGAGCTTGTAGTCTCAAATTACAAGTCTGAAAATGCAAAAGGAAATAAAATGCATGAAATACAAAATATTTCAAATGTCCAACTAAACTAAACTAATGATCAATTGTCCCAATTAAACTATTGTTTTTTTAAATGTATTATGAAAATTGAGGGTCATTTAAATACAATCAAACTAAGAATGTCAAAATTGAAAATTAAAATATATGAAATTAAGATATTAACGAGCACGATTGTATTCCATCCCTAATCGACTCCACCGACTTTTCAGAATGAATATCAGAAAACATTGTAATTAATAGTGTTTGAATAATATGCATCGAAAAAATACAATCACTGACTCATTTACAGACATATAGTCTACTAAAAGAAGTGACCCAACAATTAATGTTCGTCAGCCAAATTCAAATCTCTAAACAACTACCTAGAAAATCAAGGCATATTTCTCAACGCTATTAATCTTTTAATTTTACATAACTTGAATACTTGAATAACTAATTAATTAACAAAATTATATGAATAAAGTTTGCAAGGAAAACGAAAAGAAAACGTCGAGTATTATCGTACTGAATATTCTAATGTAATGAGTAAGTTTTGTTATGACTTATGAGTCAATGTCCATTAATTCAAGTTGTAGTGGTGAGATAATATATGGGAACTGGACTAGCAATATTATTGTTCTTTAAAAAAGGATAATTAAGTAAAAAGAGGAAATGGGTTGTGGAGAAAAGAATTAATTACCAACAAAAAAAAAATAATTAAAAAGAGCTTGTTTGATTTTTGTTGTTTTTTTTTTTTTTTTTTGATAAAAATAAGTTATTTAGTTTTTAATTGGTTTAATTATTAAAATATTTTTTTTATTTAAATTTAATAAAAATAAAGTACAAATATTTTTATATTTTAAAAAGATACTAATGTGATAAAGAATTATTTTATAAAAAACTAGTAAAATGAAAAGAAAAAAAATGATCAAACCAACTCTAAGAGCTAGTTGATGTGAGCTTTTTTGGAATTTTTACTCAATTATCTCATGGAATATGCTTTTCAAAAATGAATTAAATCAGTAAATTTATTAACAAAATACTAAGATATCCTTAATTTATGTTTATAAAATTTAAATATAAAAAGATATAATAATTCAAGTATTCAACCAATTAAATCTAAATAACATATTTTTTTTTTTATCAAACAACTATTTTTATTTATAAAACCCACTAAAACCTCAAATAACCAGTATCAAACAAGCTCTTGGATCTGTATTGAACTCTCTTGAAATAAAGCAAATAGATTTTTGTATAGATCACAACAAATTTCAAAATGATTGGTATATATAGTTTCTTAATGACTTATTTTAGAAAAAATAAATGATCACAAAAAATTAAACCAACATAAATAAAGAGTTAAATGGAGTGGATAGGTTTGAAAGAATGATTAATGTTTATATATTTACAAAAGTAATATTTAAGTAAAAAGAGTCGGATTTACTAAACTAAAAATAAGATTCCATTTTTACTTAAAACTATCTAAATTAAAATAGGAAGGAAACATGATTGTGTGAAATATTATGGTGTTTTTTTTATAGTGTTAATTTTATAAATTATGAAAATAAAATTGAAGATAAAAAAAAGAGTCAAATTATATTAAATCCAAAAGGAAGCAAATGGGCAAATCAATGGGGGTGGTGAGATCTGGTGTCATACCTTTCTATGTTTGTGATTTTATTTGCTTCCTGCAAAAGGACAACATAAAAGACATCAAAAACTAAGCATAATTAATTTTTCATTAGAAAAATAGATAATAAAACCATGTGTATACATACCCACTTGCATTAATAACAAATTAGAGATTAGAGGGGAATTGAACCATTAAAAAAAAGTGGGTAATTTTCACAATAATAAAAATCTTAGAGAATTCTTGATTATTTTATAGGTCAAACAAATCACATTTTTTCATTTGGTTAACAAACATATATACCATAATAGAATTTAAATATTATTTTTAAAAGTGTGTAAATGTTCAATCTACATAATGCAAGATGAAGTGTTTAATTTACCTTTATAACTTTTGTCCATAGACAAAATTATAATGCGAAATGAAACATCAAACTTTCACTTATACTTATTATAACTGGTGTCATCCGTTAGAAGAGCAAATGAAGAGCTCATCTTGTCAACTTAAAACATTATGTATTCTCAATAATCCATTGTAATTAGGTGGAATGTTACAATAGCCATGACATCAGATCTCTCATGCATATAATTAAGTTACCATTATTTATTTCTCCTCTAACTTTATCTCACCAATTTAATTAAATTTAAATGTTATATGATGACGATGTCATAACTGGCTCATACCCAAAATTTTAACTTGTTGAAGATGGAAGAGGAGATGTTGCACGCCAGACGCGCCTAAAAGGCGATCGATATCATCTGCGCGCCTAATGTTGGTCGTCGAAGGTGCTGACTTTTTAAATATATTTTTGAGATTTTTATTATTTTAACATGTATCAATAGGTTTTTGTTGGGTTGATTTAATCATAATTTTTTGAGATTTTATATATATTAATATAGACATGTCTATAAAAAAAAATAGAAAAATAATGCTTTCAAGTAGATAAATTATATCTAATAGTTGATGCCAACATCATATATATTTTATTTTACTAATAATTAACATCAATTGGATTAATGTGGGATGACATAATTGATAAGACAACTTACTTTTAATTGCTCCTTAATTAAGCTTTTTCCTTTTCTAAAATGTTTTTGTTCTTTGAGTGACGTTGATGTTATACCTGAGACTAATAATTGATGAATAGTTTTCAAAATTAATAATTGATGAATAGTTAGTTATTTGGACCCTCTCTATCAATTTTTCAATTCAATAATTTACTATAATATATATTATTTGTATTGAAAGAAATATAAATTTACCTGTTAGGATATATCAATTCAATAATTTGCTATATATATATATATATATATATATGTAGCTCATATATTAAATAATTTTATCATATAATTTGTTTTAAATTAAATTGACTATAGTTTTTTATTTATATAACCATCAAACAAATGTAATTGAATCTTACCATTACTAAGCCCAGTTAGTTCTTGGGTTGGGCAAACTCATTCTTAGGTAGCTTATTTTAAACTTAAATGGTCCATTTTCTATTAAAACTAGGGATACTTGGTTGGTGGGTTTCCTATTGAGGAATTGTTTGATATTTTTCTTTTTCTAGATTTGTGTAGAATATTTTTAATTTTGATAATTTTATTTTAATTCTCTATGTTATTTATAAGAAAATAATTTATATATTGTTAACCCACTTCATCAGATTTTTTTTATTAATATTATTATTATTATCATTGATTGATTATTCAAAGAACTTAGGTCTACTCTAACACTATCATTTGTAATTGGTGAGAAACTTTCTCTAATGATATGACTCACTACTCAAGTGTGGGATGTATAATGTGCTAAACATAATTTTATTCTTGTGAATGATTTTTTTAAAGGATAAACTATTAAATTGTGAAAATTATAACAATTATTAATATTTTTAATGCTTTCAATTTAGTTACAAAATCTATTCATAATATACAAAGTTAATATTAACCTTTGGAGGTGAAAACAATCAAAATCAATGTATCATTTCTAATCACAGCGAAGTTTTAATGAAATAATGGAAGAAAAATGGACTGTCTTTGCAAATATTCATGATCTCTACTTTCTTCAATTCAAAAATGAGTCTGGATGAAATTCTAAAACATGGGCATACATATATTGGATCAAACTGCATGAAGTTGAAAAGATGGTCTGAAGATTTAAACATGTTAAATAAACATAAGGAGACAGCACATATATGGTTCAAGCTTTAAAATATCCTTGCACACATGTACAAAATAGAAGTTATTAGTCATTTTGCAGGGTTATTGGAAAAACCACTATACATGGACCCGATAACAGAAGCATAAAGGTGAATCCTCGTAGTACATTGTCGAATAATATGACAATAGTCGATAGGAAAGGGAAATCTAATGTCATTTGAATAACTTATGAGTGGAGACCGGACAGGTGTGCATTCTGCAATACATTCCAACATGCCAGCACAAAATGTGCTTAAGCTATGGAAGATGAGCATAAGATACTGAAAGGCCAAGAAGCAAAAAAATCAGGAAAAAGAAGCAGGAGAGTCTAAAAGTAAAGAGCAAAATGTGGAGGCATAGAAAGAAGCAGAAACCAAAGAGGACTCTGATAATGAAGAAAATATATTAAAGGGGGTTTCTGTTGAAGAAGAGAATAAATGTAACAATGAAACAAAAAATGAAGAAGATGAAAGAAGTTGATTCTCAAACAAGTCAAGCTGTAATACAGGAAACTAGAGAGGAAGATACTCAGAATAATCAAGTTGAAGTAGATGTTACCAAGGTTGTTGCAGATGATACCATAGATGAAGCTGAAAGAAACAAAGACAAGAATTCTGAGACTGATCTAGAAATTCAAGTTGAGAACAACAAGGTGAAAATCCTGAAAATCCGGAAAAATATTTCTTTCTATCAAATCAAAACAGGTTCATATAAAAAAAGAAATCAAAATGAGAATATGCAGTATTCATCAACCACTTCAATTCATCCCTCTTTTATTGCAAAAGGAATGGGAAGAGGAAGGACAAATGGAAGAGGAAGACAATCTGTTGATACAACAGGTTGATATGGAAATAAAAATCTTGATTGAGATAATTATGATTTGATACAGTTTATAATCTTTGTTTGTATGTTTGATTGCTACTAATCATTTTCTTTAGAGTCGTTTGATTATCATCTTTTAATCATAGCTAAAGTTTGACTAGCTTTGATCATTAACCCTCTTACTTTTGAGATTTTAATAAAATGGTTTTAACCGTTTTAAAAAAAAAGTAAATTAAAATCAATGTAAAATATTTGAATTCATCAAATTTGAATATTGTATATTATAGTTTAAAAGTATTAGTAAAACTAACAAAGACATCTAAATCAATACAACCGAACAAATTGAATAATCGACACTTTATGAAACCGCTAAATATAACTCAAAGTATGAGTACAATTGAACATTAGGTGCATATGACTTCACATGACATCAAAGAAACCACATGAGTAGGTGCATTTTATCTTATAGAATGCATTAATCTCATCATTTGCCTGTGATGCTTATTATAAAAGTTGTTGATATATATTTTTTTTTCTATACTGAATCCTCTCTATTTATAAATAAAACTTTAGGCTATTTGTTTTGTATTATTTTTATTGTTAGACTTAAATAAGTATTACTTTATTTATATTATATTGAATACACTTTTTGATTTTAAATAAAATAAAATTTACCCATCCAACAAAACAAAGAGTTCAAGAAAATAAAAAGTAAGAGCAAGTATTTTACACATTTCTCCATTTATAAACCATTAACACAATCCTAATATTGACTAAACTCATTTAGAAAAATGAGTTAAAATCTCATTTATATTATTTTGGAGGTATTTTTTTTAAGAATAAAATAAAATTTACTCTTCTAACAAAAATAAAATAAAAGTATTAATATTTTACACAATTTCTCCAATTATAAAGAAATTAACCCAACCCAAAAATTTGACCCCACTCATGTTCACAAAAATCAGTTAAAAATTCAAACATTTTTTTTACTTTTATAAAAAAAACACAAACTTTAATAGTTGATTGTTTAATTTGAATTAAAAAAAACAGTGTATCTATAACTTAATTATACCATCATATTTATTTTTAACTATTAAATTATTTAATTTATCAAATAAAATATTAAAATATTCTTACTTTATTTTTATAATATTTAATTCTAAATATAAAATAATATTATAATAATTTAACTAACTAAAGTTATAAATAACTTATTTTTCTATCAATTTTTTTCTTTAATAAAACCTTAAAATAACTAATATTCAACAAGCTTGTATTTTTTTTTTTATTAAGAAGAGGATCTATTTAAGTGGTTTAGTTATATATAATAAAATATTTTTCTTAGAGACTGTTGGTCCTTTTAGGCCTTATTTGATTTTTGAGTTTTGGGTTTTTTTTAAAGAATTTTTATTTAAAATTTAACCACCACTTAATTCATTTAATTACTTTTTTTTATTTATCAAAATATCAAAATTAGCCTTTATTTAATTATTTAAAATTATTTTATCATTCAACAAAGAGATAAAAAGTAAGTCAATAAACACCCCAAAATTATTTTTTTATTTAAAAAATCCTAACAAAACCCCCAACCCACCCAAAAAAAAATTTCAAACCAGCCCTTAATAAAATTCATCCTAATAAATTTATATAAAATATTTTTTAAATTAATTATGCTATATCACATCACATTAGATATGACAACAGGATAGAGGTAAAAATGACAAATTAAAACTAATCGCGTTAAAAAAATTAAATTGTCCCGTTGGGACGATTTTTTCTCGAAATCGAACGGAAATAGGCATAAATGATATTTGTGTCTCCGTCCTGCCCCGTTTTCACCTAATTCTGTTTCCAACAATATAAACATAATTAAATATATAAAATTATAAATATATTTATTTTTTAATTATATTTTATAAGAGTGTTAAAATTATTTCCTTATAATAATATAAAATTTTAATATATTATCATATATATTATATTAAAAAATTCATTTTTATAATTTTTTATTTTATATTTAAAATATTTTATAAATAGTTACCGTTTTAAAACTGAACGAGACAGGAATAATATTAAAAAAATCTCCGAAATATGGATGGGACATGGGACGGGAAATACAATTCCGCCCCCGAACCGTTAACTAATAGATTAACTCGATTTTAGAAATTTTAGATTGATGTGATACGGTTTATACCATATTTTTTTAATATAAAATAATATATGTGTATTTATATATAATATAATATATTATAAAAAGGTAATATAATGAAAATAAATAAATAATAGAAGTGTGATTGATAACTCATAAACACAGTCGGCTCGACTTTCTGCCGGGAATCTAACAGACCTTATCTCGACGCTACTGTTCATCTCTTTCTCTCTCTATAATCTTTTCACAAACCCTAATTTCATGATTGATGGTAAGGTTTAATTGTTTCCCTTCAACCTTTCGAATTTCTATCATTAATGTCGCGATAAGCCCTAGATTATGTGAACTGCTGCTTCTTTCCTATTTCTAATCTCTTTTTTCTTTCGAAATCGCTTCAGGAAACTTGAATCGCCACTCGCGACCGAGGATGTCCATGTTTTTCTCTTCCGTTTCCTTTCTCTGAACCTTTGAGGTAAGTGAACGAGTCAATCATAGGTTAACTTTACGCTGCTGTGTCTGATTACTCTGATCCTGTATTATTATATGTCTGTAGTCTGGAATTTTAGTGAACAACTATTTCATTGTTAGATCAATAAGACTTCAAAAGAAAAACATTAGTTTAGTTGTTTGCAAGGCTATTTATGCCTCATTTTTTTAATAAATATAAGTGTGTTCTTGTTTTGAAGTTATATTGATCTAACAATCATCCCATAGAGTGTTACAGATCTGTCGTTACACGATATTGATATTCTTTTGCAATTTTAGTTTCGTTCATAAATCACTATCTTTACTCTTGCTGATAAGAAATTATGCATTTGTTAGTAATATCTCCTGTAAGTGCCACAGGAATCTATGTTAATATTTTTGTAATCATTTCTGTTCTGGTGTTATTCTTCTGATTATTCTAATTTCATCCTTATGTAATAAGAATTAACTTAATTGGAATTCAAATTAAAGGTCAAGTTTTGAAGCTTCACGAGATTTCAAATCCCCTACTGCTAGATGTTTGCATACAATGAGTCGTCTTGTAGATTAATAGTCTTTTTTTTCCTGGACAATATTGTTAAACTAATCTGTAATTTGGACAAGTTATATCTTCCACATTTGTGGCTTTCTCATAAAAAGGAGAATCTCAAAAGGCCAAGTTTTGAAGCTTCACGAAATTTCAAATCCCCTATGTTTGCATAAAAAGAGTCTCCTTTGAAGATTCATAGTCTATTTTTTTTTTCTGGACAATATTATTGGGATTGAATTTCCATAAAACTGATCTGTAATTTTGACAATTTATAGTTTCGAATTCTGTGGCCTATAAAAAGGAGAATCTGAATTATTAACCTTACAGGAATTCAAATGAAAGCTAAGTTTTGAAGATTCACTAAATTTCAAATCCCTTACTGCTAGATGTTTGTATAAAAAGAGTTTTGTTGAAGACTATTAGTTATCTTCTCTTCTGGACCATATTATTGGGATTGAAACTCCATTAAACTAATCTGTAATTTGGACAATTTATAGCTTCCACTTTCCTGGCCTTCTCATAAAAGGAATATCTAATTTATTAACCCTATGGGAATTCAAATAGAGGCCAAGTTTTGAATTTTCACGAAATTTCAAATCCCCTACTGCTAGATGTTTGTATAAAAAGAATTGCCTTGAAGTTTATTAGTCATTTTTCTTTTCTGGACCTTATTATAGGGATTGAAATTCCATAAAACTAATCTGTAATTCTAAATTTCTACATCAGCGATTGTTGAATCTCTCTTTACTATTTCCTTGTGTTGTTATTTATGTTCTTCTATGTTTATCTGGTCTTTGACATCATTAGTCATATATTGATGTAGTAGTTTTGTTGAGTCCTTATGATCGTTTGCTTTGAGTTCTAAGGATATACTCTCTTTTGCAGTGTACAACATAGCATGGGATCAACATGTTGTACTGCTAGAAAGAATGAGAATCTGTCCAGCAGAACTGCAGGGGACGTCTTGCATAGAAATACTATATATTCACCATCATGGAGCTTCAGACGGGATAATCGAAGGCGTGTGGCTGGTGAAATTGAAAACATCTCATATGCGCTATCTCCTGGATTTAGCGGACATAGTAGTACAGAGATTAAAGGGGAATTATCCCTTGAAAGAGGGAGTTTTGCAAGTGGAAGGAGTCCCCTAAGAATTACAGTGTCTCCAAAGTCTCCAATTCATGAAGAACTGGTGGAGGGACATCTTGAAGCTTCTTCAGGTAATATATGTTTTCCAGGATCTAAAATATCTAGTTGATGATGAATTATGCATGCATATAGATTTAATGTAACGTTTTAAAGATGGTGAATGTGGTAAAGAAAATGTTTAAGCTTAGTTGTTTGAAGCTACTTAAGATTGTAGATTGTTTTGGGCAAGCCCATTTGAGCAAGTTTATTACATTTAGAATAATTAGGTTGATTTAAGAAGTTAACCAATTTGATTTTGGAAACCAACATTTTGTCACAATCAAGATCCCCACTAAAAGATCTTCAAGTTAAAATTGAAAGTGAATGTTCTTTTTGTTATAACATCTTTTACGGGTCACGATCCAGATTATTTATTGGATCATGATTCAGATAATAGTGTGATTTCTGTTACTTCATTTAGTATACAAATTATTTTTTAGATCATATTACAGATTATTTTCTCAATCATTGTATTTTTGTCACAACATAACAAAATGTACATTTTTCTCGGATAATAATCAACATGGAAAAAATGTATAAGAAAACAACCCACTAAGCTACTTAAATAGTTGTAACAACAACCAAAGGTTCTTTACCTTGTTCTGAAAATCTTTTATCTCTTGTTTGATGAATATGGTTGATCACTGTCGAAACTCACTACTTGAAATAATTATAAAATGACATGTTTTCAGTTTTGATTGTGTTGTTTTTGACTAGTTTGGGAGAAATCTGGTATATTGATGTCTGATTTATTTATAAAATTTTCACTGGCTTTACCTTAAAAATAGCATACAAGGTGATTGGTGATGCATTATTTTCAATCAAAGGACTTTTCTACTAGTCATTAACATTATTTTCACTATAGTTTGATATAATATTTTATTCAATTGATGTTGGTTGATTTTGTTTTCCTGGTTTTCACCGCAATATTCCCTATATTTTTTCTTCTTTATAAATTGAAATTAAACCAAATTTTATATCTTGATTATGAACATCTTGTTTGGTGGTTTATTACTATCAGTACTAAATAATAAAGGAGTGAGTCATCTCATTAACATCCTATCACTTCATGTTTGTAATATGATTATACAACTTTGATATTGATGGAAGCCTAAATTCTTATGAATTATCGAGTGCATATTCCAGGCGATCTTCGATTAATGCTATTGATACGCAAAACCTATTAGCTAGGATGAACGCCTATAAACCATTAAGCACTTAATTGAATTTGAGAATTCAACGTCTGAAATTCGAGACTTTTAACACTTGAGCAACTCTAGAGGGTCAAACAGAGTATAATACATCTATTTGTAGTGTTTATGCTAAAAGATCACTTCTGCCTTTATTTTGCAGATATAACAAATACCAACCATGGAAATATAGAGGTGTGTGTTTGTATTAAAATGGTTATGTGAAATGTCTATGATTACGCCTCGACTTCCTTGTTAACCTAATTATGTTCTTTAATAGGACAATAGCTTCAAAGAACGAAAAGAATCACATGGAGTTAGCGATTCATCTGAACCAAAGATTCCAGTTAATGAAAACCCATCAAGCTCAACCCAACCAAGGCAAATCACGGACAGTAACAATGGCTTGATCTTAGGAAGTGAGTCCCACGGAGGTTCATCCGACGGTTGGTCCATGAGAACCTTCACCGAACTAGTGGCATCTTCCCGAAGAGAAAGATTGTCGTTTGAAAGCGACCTTTCGCGTTCTCCCTCCAATATCATCGATGTACGAAACTGCGGAATTTGCTCAAAACTTTTGGCGGAGAAAATGATTGTGGCGGTTCTGGCTTGCGGGCATGTATACCATGGCGACTGTCTTGAGAAGATGACGCAAGAAGAGGAACAGTGTGACCCGTCTTGTCCGATTTGTCTGTTTGGTCCGAAACAATTGGTGAAGATGACTAGAAAGATTCGAATAGCCGAAGAAGAAATGAAATCGAGAAGGAACAAGATATTCTCATCTGGTTGTAGTCAAGTTAAAGATAGTAACGATGTTCGAAGTAAGAAGGCTAAGACGGAAATGGGTGGTAGGGTGCCTTTTTTGAGGCGACATTTCTCGTGGGGAAGTAGATCGATGTCGTTGGAGAATAAGAACTATGATAGGAAAGGGTTTTGGTCTAGATTTCATTAGTATTATTAGATTTCTAGCAAGGGGTTGAATTTAAATCGAAATTTTGAGAAATTTGAATGGATTGGCAATTGGAACATGATCATCTTGAAAATGGTATTAAAGGTTTTTTTTTCTTATGTTAGTTTAATGATTTTGTTATATAATTAAAATTAGGATAATATTATATACTATATATATTTTTTAAATGTTGAATGTATTTAATAAAAATATTAAATTATAAATTGAGTAATTGAGTTTAAATAATAAATTAGAGTAGTTCTGAAAAAATTAAATTAATTTGAGAAGGTAAAGTTTAAACAAAATTAGTTTGAGAACTTCCCATAATCCAAATGCCTTGCAAAGGTTTCCAAATAATATATTAGAAAACACATTTAAAACAATTTTCAAAATTAATTTTCATTTTTGTTTATTTAGTTAATTGTAGGGTGCCAAAACCTTTTTGTTCTTGTCCTATTTAAATAAAATGATATTATTTTTCTACCCATGTGTTACAAAATGAAGAATATGAGAATTTGAGTGAATTTGGAATAAATATGATTGATAGGATAAACATTCATATAAATACATAGGAAAGGTAAATGGAAAAAATTAGTAAGATTGAATAAATTAATTTGTGTTATATATACTTACTTCTTAGTTAACTTGAAACTTAATAATAATTAACTTGTGGGACTTTTGATAAGTTAGCTTGTGGGTCTTTTGATAAGTTAACTTGCATTAATGACTATAAGGTTGGTGCTACTTTTTTAATTCAAGAAAAACAAAATATTGTGAAATCATCTATATTATGGTGCATCCAATTATTTTGTGTTTAACTATGAAATATTTTTTCTCACTATTTTATTTAATTATCCATTCGTCAATTAAATTATTATTATTTTTTAAATAATTTATGTATATTAAAAAAATAATAAAAATCATTTAATCACAGATACAGAATATGACAATAAAAAAATCACAAACACATGCAAATAAAAAAAATACAAATATGTTATCCAACCTGTTATCGAACTCGTAGATTCTAAAAAAAAATATTAACTCTCTGACCAACTCTAATGACTTTCCGGACCGAATCTCAAAAAATATCATAATAATATTTACATCACAATTACGATCATTGCAAATTCAACAATTTTTCTCAAATCAAAATATGTAGGTCTTCCATATCAGCCGCCTCAATCCAAACTTCTCAATAACTATTCAATGACTTGGGTTTCACCTAGGGAATCTTAGTCATACTCCACAAAAGACTCTCAATATTAGTCACCTCTAACAATGCAAACATAAGTGGGTCGCCGATTTTTCACCTGTTTATGACAATACAACAACTTATCATAATCAACATTTTTTCATGCACATATTATCAGTAAGAATTTCACTGTAAATAAAGCTTAATCCAAAACACTAAATCTTAGATTAAATATTTGACTTATAAACTTTTCCCAACAAAAACCATACGAAATCATCTTAACGAACAAATTGTAATAATGTTCACATTAAAATCATATGGAATCATCTTGTCAACGCATAACATCTTGTTTAGACTGTGTACACTTGTTTGCTTCATAATGTTTAATCTTTTTATATATCTAATTAGACTAGTGAAACCAATAGACCGAGATCAAACATGTCCTCAACTTGTGATATTTCTACATATAAAAATGAAAACAAATAGTAAGTTTGATTCAATTTATACTCAACTTATTCACTCTAGCTTATTCTCACGTACATTTAATAGTATTCAGTTTATGCTTAGCTTATTCGCTAGAGAAGGGAGTAGAAAAAAATTGCGTTCAAACGCAAAATCTGTTTGATTATAATTTTTCGTTAACTTATTACGCAAAATTACTGTAACAAATTATTACGCAAACGTGACGCTTAGATTAAACGCCGACGCCGAACTAAACGCGCTCAGACCCATGATACATCGCAACTAGACTTTTAACATTACATTAGACTTTTGACACTACATTAATTGTCGTCCCAAAAACTGGTCGAAGATCCATCTCTTGCGATAAATTTGGACTGCTCGCAAAAACTCTTTCACATTGAATAAATTCTTCTAAAATGTTATGACTCGCTAAATAATTAAATATTTTGGTGAACAACCCCCGACAAACTAAATTCTTTATATATATATTTTTAAATATAGTTTTCATTGTATTTTTAATTTTCGTTATCAAATAACTTAAGTTTTCATAATATCAATTTAAATAATTCAATCCGAAAAAGTTGATAATTGTGTATAGTTTTTTTATTTTTTCTTTACATTTTGTTTTCAACAAAAAAAAAAAATTGTAATAATTTTACCATAGAGGCAATTTTCGCGTTTCTTTTAGAGAAAATGTTGTACATGAATTTGGAAAGCAAACTAAATTTAGTTACTAACTATTATTAATAAATTTGTTAATTAGTATTATAATAAAATACAAGCTACCTAATAACTGTCTAGTCATGCAAAATACGCATTAAAAAGGAAAACCTATTTCAAAGGATCACATTTCAATAATAATAATAAAAAAATATTTTTCTTAAAATCTGAACTTTTTTATTTATAGCACTAAATTTATAAAAATAAATAACTAACCAACTAAGTTAAATAATTTTGTTTTTTAAAATTTAATGTTAAAATAAAAAAAATTACATAAAACCTCAACTATATTCTAACATTAGGGTAGGTTCCTAATCCTCATAAATAACACAACTAATTCTATTTTAATTATTTGTTTGAAATAGTCGACCGGTTCAATCCCAATAGAATGAATATGTTTGAATGACACGGTAGAACCGAGTTATGTCCTTAATTTAAAAAAAATCAATTATTTGTTTGATCAAAACTTTCATTCTTATAGTTAACCCTCCTCTACACTAATTTTAGGAGTTTTTTTATTTATTTTTTAAACTTGAGTATTTTATAAAATAATGATCGGTATTTTAGTTGGGAAATTTAAATGATCGGTATTTTAGTTGGGAAATTTGAATGATCGGTATTTTAGTTGAGAAATTGGATGAAATGACATTAATAATGCCTTTATTTGAGAAAATGACAAGCGCCCATAAATCTTGCAAAAATACACCATCTAATGACAGGATAATGTTTGTAAAAATAACATCGCGTAACGCAATAATGTTTGTAAAAATGACCTCACGTCACTCAATAATGTTTTACAAAAATGACCACGAAGAAATAAAAAATCTGTAACCTAGTGATATCAACTGTAACATATCTTCACACTCAAACTTATTTTGAGTTTTCCATCTTCTCTCCCGATATGACCAAAATATGTTTAGGTCCCTGTTCTATTTCCAAATTTATATTTAAGTCTTTTAATTTATAAATTATATAAATATTATATATATAATTATTTTATATTTCATTATTTTATTATATTTTACATATAATAATTTGATGTTTTTATAAGCATATAAATAAATTTATTAATAATAAATATTTTTAATAATTTTATTTTAATATATATAATAATAATTATAACTATAATTATAAAAATTGGTCTTTTGTAAGAAGTTTATTGTTCGGTTCCTACACGATGTTGATGATCCCTTTTTAGTTTGACTTTCTTCACTAAATAACCGAGTCGTCCAAATAAAAATAAAAAAAAATACTTGAAGATACTTGTCTCATTGACTCAGGAGTTAGTTTTCTAACTCCAATAAGAGATATAAGAGATATTGACCAAATACTTGTTTTTATTTTTGACCTTATAATTATCATCTTTAAATTTCTCAAAATTTTTAAATAATATCTCAAATATGATCGCATTTCTATTCAGACTTGAATTTAGGAGTATTAATAATATTTTTGTTCTATACATCTAAAGTTATTATAAAATGATTAATCAAATTCAATAAAAATAATAAAGTGAGACACAAAAATTACATTATATAAAATGTGGATACTTACTATATTTTCATTTGAAGTACCGTTTTCATGCATATTTTTTATTACTTTTATGTATGCATGTAATATTTTAATTGCTTTCTCGATTGTTTAAATTCGTGCTTGCATAGATCTTTTGGTGTGAACCTTCCCATGCTCAAGTTTTTCTTCATTAAATGATTATTCTATATGTGACCAAAATCGATCAGATGATTGGTAAACCCCAAAAATTGGGTCTTGAGAAATTTCCATATAGATTCGACATAAAAGAATATCTTCATATTGTGGTTATATGAAACTGATCAGATCGACATTCTTACAGTAAATTAGATATGATAAAAATTTATTCTAGAGAATAAAGGACGTTGTAAATCTCATATCTTGTTTTATAGTGAAAAATCTTCCACTTTCACACCTCTTAATTTTCTGAATTGAAATGACCATTCGATACAAAAATTCTCACATCTCTCAATTTTCTGAATTGAAATGACCATTAATAACAAAGATTCTCAAATCTCTCAATTTTCTGAATTGAAATGACCATTTACTATAAAAAAATCTCACATCTCTCAATTTTCTGAATTGAAATGACCATTCACCACAAAGATTCTGATATCTCTCAATTTTTTAAATTGAAATGACCAATCTACAACCAAAAACCCATGCACAATCTCCAATCGAAAAACTCATTTTCAAACTCATTTTAATGTAAATATCAATCAAACATTAATTATTTTTCAATCAAAAAACTCATTCTCAAACCAAAAAGAATATTCTTATAATATTCTTCCTTACATCAACTTTTATAAATTTTTAATATCACCCATATATTTTATAATGTTACAAAATTACACCAACAATGATATCAACGTATTAGAGTCACTCATCTTTTCTCGGATCTAACTCAAGGTATCGCTCCTTTAGCTCATTATGTGATTCAAGGAATAATATAACATGGGTTATTATTTAGTTGATAACATATATCCAAAATGGTCTACCATTGTGCAAACAATTCATGAGTCACGTGGTTAAAAAAATATATTTCGCAATGAAACTTGAAGCTTGTAGAAAAGATGTTGAACGTGTATTTAGAATTCTTTAGGCACGTTTTGACATTATAGCAGGACCATTGCGTTATTAGAAAAAAGAAGTGCTTCATGATATAATAACTACATGCATAATTTTGCATAACATGATTGTGGAGGATGAACATGATCTAAGTGTACCAATTGAGATTAAGTTGGAAACACTACCACCGAAGTTTAAATGGTAATAGATGAAAATACTCGATTTGAAGATTTCATATCTCGATATAAAAAAAATAAAAAATAAAGATGATTACATTGCACTTCAAAATACATTGAAAAAAAAATTTGTACTAATAATTTTTTTATTTCAATCTCAAGTGTATTTTTGTTGTCAAGTGTATTTTTTAGCTTGTGTATTGTAGTTTTGTATATTTTAATGAATTTTTATTTATAAATTTTTTATATACAATTTACTATTTTATAACTAATTTAAACACAAAATTAAAATAATATTGTGATGTAATTTGAAACAATGTAAAATATATTAGTGATATTAAAAGTTATAAAAGTTTGATGTGAGAAATAATATTATTAGAATATTCTTTTGAAGAATGAGTTTTTAGTTGGAAAAAAATTACTATTTGATGTAACATTTACATCAAAACGAGTTTTTTGGTTGGAGGTGGTGCTTGGGTTTAAAATTGGTTTTTTGGTTAAATATGTGTCAATTCAATTTAAAAAATTGAGAGGTGTGAGAATTTTTATGGTGAATGGTCATTTAAATTTAAAAAATTGAGAGATGTAATTGTTTTGGAGTGAATGGTCATTTCAATTCAGAAAATTGAGAGATATGAGAATTTTTGTGGTGAATGGTCATTTCAATTCAGAAAATTGAGAGATATGAGAATCTTTGTAATGAATGATCCTTGATCAGAGATTTCTCTATGAAAAATACGAATCGGAGTTTGAAGAAGGAGAAGCAGCCCTTGACCCGCAACAGTTCCGCTTTTGTGTTAAGCTTATCTATTTTTTTTAATAAATGCTTTGCCATAAAGGGTTTTTTTTAGTGAGCGTGTCACAGTTTACTCCTTTTTTTCTTTTGTAAAGAAAGAGGAAGAAAGATATTCGATTTTCTCTCCTATTTACTACGGCGACGAAGAATCAAATTTCATATGTGGCAATTCCGCCAAGATCTCTTCGTTAGTTGGGGGAAGAATCCGCACGAATCGGATTTGAACATATTGAGAGAGAATTGGATTTGGTTAGACAATGTGTGGATCATTTCAATTCAGAAAATTGAGAGATATGAGAATCTTTGTAATCATTTCAATTCAGAAAATTGAGAGATGTGAAAATCTTTGTGGTGAATGGTCATTTCAATTCAAAAAATTTAGAGGTGTGAAAGTGGAAAAATTTTCACTATAAAACAAAATATGATGCTGTAAATAAGATTTACAACATCTTTTATTCTCTAAAATAAATCTCTATCATATCTAACTTGTTATAAGAATGTTGATCCGATCAACTTCATATAACCTCGACGGAGTTATTCTTTTATGTTGAGTTTATATGAATTTTTTTAAAGACACAACTTGGAGTGTACCAATCATCTGATCGATTTTGGTCATGTACAGAATAATCGTTCAATGAAGAAAAACTTGAGCATTGAGAGGTTCGCACCAAAAGATCTATGAAAACATGAATTCAAACAATCGAAAAAGTAACTAAAAGATTACATGTAAAAGCAGTAAAAAAATATGCATCAAAACGGTGCTTCATATGAAGATATAGTAAGTATCCACATTTTACCTGATGTAATTTTTGTTTCTCATTCTATTATTTATATTAAATTTGATTAATCTTTTATAACTTTTAGATAGAACAAAAATATTATTTATTCAATATCCTAAATTCAAGTCCAGATGGTAATAATATTGTATAAATAATATTTTAAATCCTAAATATTTCAATAATATTGGATGAATTGATTCATCGAATTATTAAATATTGGTTGTTTGTTTCATAATTTGCTATGTTAAAGTGTTATTAAATAATAGTTTTAATATTTTTTTCAATGGGATAAATTTATAAATTTTTTAATGTGAATGTATTTTATAATTTTTATAATTATATATATATATATATATATATATATATATATATATATATATATATTAAAATTAAAGTATAATAAAATTATAAAAAATATTCATTATTAATAAGATTATTAAAAAATATTCATTATTAATAAAATTATTTATATACTTATAAAAATATCAATTTGTAAAATTATTATGTATTAATGTAAAATATAAAAATTAAAAAAATTAAAAAAAATTATATAATATTTATATAATTTATAAATTAGAGGACTTAAATATAAATTTGAAAATATAACAAGGACCTAAATATATTTAGGTCATAATTTTCCGTTTCATTTTTTTTAAAACGCAAATATGAGTCTCGATCTAGAGAGAGGATATCGAAAATTGAAAGCTGAAAATGGAAGAGAATATCAAACACTGAAAATGGGTTTGAATTAAGATCAGTTAGTGTATTCTGGAGTTCGGTTAGAGTTACTCATTTCCACTTAACTTCATTTTAAGACTCAGTTGTACAGATTTGATGTCACCCTATATCACCTTCACAAAAAAATAATTATTTTATAGGATAAATCAAAATAAATGAAGAGTGCAACATGGTGTCATTTTAGTGCACCAAATTAATTTATTCGTGTCACAAGAATCACTTAAAAAAATCTCTACAACCAAATGGTAACAATGCCTTATAATAAATATGTTAAAACATACCATCTTATTGTTATTCGAATTAAAAATATATCATAAAACAAAATGATCTATATGTCACACTCAAAATAACCACAACAACAACAACGTATTATACATAGACGTGCATATTTGGCCAATATCTCTTTTTATGAGCTTTTTCAAGTTTCAAAATTCTCTTTATTAAAGTATTTTGTCACCATTTCCCCAATACATCATTATCCTTTATATGATAAATTATTTTTTTTTTTGTAAGTCCATAACGGAATCTTGAATATTTTTTATTTAAAGGAAATATATTATTTAATAACATAACTAGGTTATTTAAAATTTATTAAAATATTATTCTATATTTAAAATTAAAATAATTTTATATTTCAATTAATAAGTTAACTAGTTTAAAAGTTAAATGTGATTGCTTTTTTTTTTTAAAATTTAAAAGAACCTTAAAAAAAAAAAACTATTTTCAACTTTTTTAAGAACTGTTTAACATTTCTTTTTTTTTTATATAATTTCTTTTTATTGAAAACTCATTCATCTCATCCTATTTCTTTTTGACCATTCAAAATCCCTCAATTCACCAACTAAAATCTAAATATTTTTTATTTATAATTTTTATTTTAAATATAAAAATATTATAATAATTCATCAATATTATAAAAATAAATAAATAAATAAAAACAAGCTCTAAGTTTATTAAAAAAAAATTAACCATACTCAAAACATTACTTCATTTATCCTCTTATAAATCACAATATCACATCATTCAATTAATTAAACAAGATTTTAAAATATAATATATTTAAAAAATAAATAAATTATATTAATATCTCTTTATCAACAAAAAGAAAATATCACAATTCTCAAAATCAACCATTTTATTACAATAAACTCAATCAAAAGGGTGCTACTAGGTCTTGTTTGAAACCTAACTAAGTGACAATTTAAAAATAAATTTATGTTATTAAAAAATATCAATTATTTAGGTAAACAAATTTGAGAGCATAAATATATAATACAAAAATTAATCCCCAAATTGAAATAGCTAACAACATTCACCTAACTACATGTACATTAATGACAAAATACAACTTAAAATTAATGCAGTTGTACCTCACAATAAAGGGACATGCACTTGTCCCTTTGAATTACAATATTAAATTCTCATTTTGCCTAATTATATTTTTTTCATATATATATATCACTCATCATCTCCAGCCTTTAGGCGGAGAAACCCAGATCCATTTCAATTTTTAGAAATTAGAATCATCAAGAATAAGAGAGAAGAAGAAGAAGAAGAGAAGAGAAAGGAGATGGAAGATTACATAATTAGGATAATTATGTATGGATTGATTTCATGGTCATGTTTATTTATTGTAATGAAAAAGATCTTATACCCAAAACGATCATTGGATTTCTGTAACCGTTGCGTTTCAATAATCCACGCATTATTAGCCGTAGCCATTTCTTGTTTCTCCATTCAAGATTGGAATTGCCCTGTATGCCCTTTGGCTTCAAAATCATCCCCCATCCAGGTATATTATAAATTTAGAATCAAGAATCACCAAGAACAAGAATCATATTAACTGGATTGATCTTGTGAATAACTTTTGCAGATGAAGACTCTAGCAATGAGTTTGTCTTACATGATCTATGATCTTTTTTGTTGTCAATACAGCAATGTTCTAAAGTTAGACAGTTTCATTCACCATTTCGTTAGCATTGTTGGATTCGCAACTGGTCTCATCTACAAAAGGGTAACATATTATCATAACTCAATGGTAAAACGCAAGAACTCATGTCCTTGTGTTTGTGTTTTTTTCAGTGTGGGTCTGAAATGGTTGCTGCATTACTGATAACAGAGATGTCAAGTCCATTTCTTCACTTAAGAGAGTTACTTAAAGAACTTGGTTATAAGGACACTATCCTGAATTTAGCTGCTGATGTATGTTTGTTCAATTAGGAAAATCTAAATCATCACTAATCAATCCTTAATATCTTAATCTTGTTTAATGTTTTGTCATCTTGTTGTTTAGGTTTCGTTTGCTGTTATTTTCACTGTGGCTAGGATGGTGGGAGGGCCATATCTTACTTATCTTACTCTTTCTGCTAACAATCCCCTTCTTATAAAGGTATATGTACTTTCATTACATTAATTAATTAATCAAATCATTTTATAATTAACTTAATTACTACTTAGTAAGGATTTATCATAATGGGTGGGGGTCCATCCCAGATCCTATCTTTAGGGATATGTTCATCTATATTTATAATTATCAGTTTAGGGAAGGGGAATTTATATGGGTTTTTATATATCATATCCTTTATTAGGAACATAAACAAATACAAATAAAATTTAAAATTAAATTATAAATAATATGATATATTGTGTTCATGGTGAATGGTCATCTCTAAGAGCTGATTTGAGATATAGATTATTTAAAGATTAATAAATCAAAATCTATTTTAATTGGTATTTTTTTTTAAATTATTAAAATGTTTCTTTTATATTTAAATTTTCTGAAATAAAAATAAAAATATTTTAAGTGGTGAATTCAATCATTTGATGTTGAAAGAATATTTAATATGGAAGAGGATCTCGAGTTATTTAATACTTTATTTCTTAAAGATTTAAATATTAAATAAAAAAATATATTTTAATAATTTAATATAAATAATCTACTATCTCAGTAATGACCCACCAACTCCAGTCTTGAGACTTGTTTGGTCTGGATTAACAATTTTATAAAAAAATGAATTATTGCATTAAATGATCAAAATATCATTAATATTTTAAAATTTTAAAAATTATTAGTATCATTATTAATTATTGTGGTTTTTCAGGCTATGGCCCTGGGATTGGAGCTGGTAAGTGTATTCTGGTTCTACAAGATTGTGAAGATGATGAAATACAAATTGTCTAGGTTTGGTTCTTTGGGTTCTACTAAAGCTCATAAACAATGAGACATGATTTAATCTTTCTTTCTGTATTCTTATTCTATTCTCTCAAGGTTTAAGATTGTATAAAATGTATAACTGCAAAATTTCGTGTTTAGATATTATAAGGGTGTTCTAAGACAACTTGAAATCCTAAAATTAATCAAATTATGTTGATATAGATAAGATAGTTTGAATTTTCTAAAACACTTCAATATTTGGAAATAACTTTGAGTTAAATCTGAGTCTGTATCTGAACTAGAAAACATAGTATGTTCGATGTTTTCTTATCCAAACTCAAATCCAACTATAGAAAATATTTTCAAATTTATGATTAGTTGAACTCTATCACATAAAGATACAAGTGTTAACAACTAAAAATTTGACAAATTAAACCTTAGCATGTGATGTGAGGGCAAGATAATATGTATTATATCATATGAATTGACAAAAGAAAATAATTAAACCAATTGAGAGATGGTGAAGAAACTTACATGGCCTTCTTTAGGGTTTGTGGAGAACATCCTTGAGAACAGAAGCGATCCTTTCCGACATGTGATGTTCTGTAAATACTTCCTTTACAAGATCATATCCCATTTCCCCCATTTTCAATCTCTTCTCTACTATCGTCGCCAATTCGACGATATTCTCTGCAAGTGGATACACACCATCTTTTCCCACTGGGTGTAACATTCCAGTCTTTCCGTTTATCACAATCTCTGTCGTTCCTCCTGCTGATGTTCCCTAATAAGGTAGTAACAGTAGTCAGTGCAGGCCCAGAAGATTGGACTACCTTAGACATATCTCAAATTTATTTATTTTTCGTAATACAACAAAATTTATAGGCATTTCAAAATTCGAATTCATACCATTTTGAACAAAAAGTAAGAATCATACCAATAAACTAAATTGCTCATTCAATAAAACAATGTAAAATAAAAATATAATAAATTTTTATTTTTTTTGGGAGGGGATTGGACTACTGAAGACCGAGGGCTTGTTAGTAGTAGTATGGAAACATCATTTCTCTGTCTGATCATGTTTGAAAACAAAGCTTCATTAAACATAAACTCAAAAATTAATTGATGATTTCTCGTAGATTTTTCCATATAGACCCATAAAACTCGTCATGCTGATTTGGACAAGAACAATCTTTTGAAACTTCTAGAGTTGCTTACAACAAACTTAACTTAAATTTTGTTCACTTTTCTTTTTTTTATTGATTTTTTTTTATTAATTTAGGCAACTTGCCAAGGTAGAAATTTCCAAATAAAAAGATCAGTCCAAATGAGCAGTTACAATTGATGACATTTTCGGTTGCATACTGAAAAGTTTTTGGAAAAAAAATTCGACTTCATTGAAAATTCCAGGAACATGAATAGATGGTCTTACCAGCACAGGCAGTCGAAAGGCCATAGCTTCAATTGTTATCCTCCCAAAACACTCTCCTCGAGCCTGCAATTATTCCACAAAGAATACAAGTTGAAAAACCAATGTAACTCAACAAATTACATTGAATTAAATCCAAGGAAATGAATAGGATACTCCCACCCGTCTAGTTTACTATTTTTATTTTAAATTAGTGTTTTACCCTAAAGGAGGCTAATAATGAATAAATGACAGTTCCAATACCTGAGAGTTTTGAACAAGAACATCAATGGAGGCCAAATAAGGATAAACATTCAATGTTTTGTTGACAAAGTGAACACGACCCTCCATTTTCTTCTCAGCAACAAAATTTCTTAACTCGGTTTCGAATTTAGTCTGTGCATTCAGATCACTTCCCACTATTAATGCATGAATTGCGGGTACTTTCACTTTCTTATCTTGAATAATCCTCAGGCTTTCAGCGAAGGAGCGTAGAAATAGATCTTGACCTTTTCCACGGGAAACACCTGAAGTTATCAATAGTACAGTTGATCAATTATTGTATTAGCTAGAAGGTTAATGGAGTAATAAGAGCATTACTATTGATAACTGCAAAGATTAGATCATCATTTTGCACTCCAAGGGACTCTCTCACATGTTCGCGTAAAACTCTTTTTGCTACTATGTTTTCGGCTACATCCATCAAGTCTTGGCTATTTCCAAGGTGCACCACGTACGTTTTTGGCATACTAATTCTGCATAACAAAAAAATGTTTCGTTAAGAAACTAACTAAATCATAGCTTCAGTAATTCAACAACATTAAGGCATTCTGAATATTGGGAAACAGAAAACTAGAGGTGATTACAGATAAGGATTGGTTCACTTATTTGGCTAAAAATCAATTTGGACCTAATAAATTCGTTTTTGCACTGTCAAGACCCTATCATATGTTTCAGATATAGGGTTGACTTAACATTTAAACTAATTAATTAAATAAAATCAAGTGGGACACCACCCAAATAACAAATTCGAATAAGTCATCCAATTTAACAAACTCTGTTTCGTTAGAAAGACATCATCGAAATCAAGTTTATCAGTACTAACAAATAGTAATATAAGAGCATCTTGCGCTCTTTTTAATAAAAGTTGACCTTTTAAAAAAAACAAATAGTAATATAAGATGAGTGTTTAAAATAAAGTTTTGTGATTGAATATATAGCAAGATATAGACACTAAAAGATTAATGAAGTTTTCTAATTGAATAAAAGCAATTAAAGGGGTTGAACAAATGCAACAAACCCCTAGTAACTCAAGAAGAATACCAAGCCTATTTTTTATTTATTTATTAATGAGCGTGCTCATTTTTAAACCTGAAACAAACAGAAAGTAACAAAAGTCAATATTAGCTAAAAACATAAATGACTAAATGTTCTTTGCTTCAATAGTTTCAAATTGGTTTGTATTGCAAAAATTAATTTGACCATCCTAATATTAATATATTTTGAACACAATCAACAAAGTAGGAGTGATCACGGATCAGGTTAGTTCGGTCATTTGGCTAAATACCAATCCAGCCTAATAGATCGGTTTTTTTATGTCTGTCTGAGGACCTATGTGAATGTTTTGGAATGGGGATGTTCGCCTTTTGTAACAAGTAGACCCACGGACTAATAAATGTTCCTACTATTATCCCTAAGTAAGATCTATCAACCCTATATCCGGTGGATTAGATGTTTTTTTGGTTCAAACAAGGTCAGATCTGGAGAATTTGGCTGTTCACTTCTCGTGAAAATAATATAAAACAAACTGATCATTGATAATGACATTCTCTTCACTGTAGAAGGAATGTGTATTTATTTTACTATAACTAAAATTGAATTATCAAACATACCCTAGACGATCTCGAGTCCGATTCTTCCAATATTCCGCAGTTACATGTGAGTCAATCATGGCACCTGCAACAAAAGGGAGGTGCTTTACATACTCCAGTTTAAAGTAATGCCCTCGCATTTCGTGAATCCACCACAAGACCTTTGGAAGTACACGAGGAACATTTTCCTTGACAACAGCATCCAACCACTTCCCAGCAACAGCAGTATTTAAAACGACAAGATCAGCTCTCAGTGATATATCAATCGCTTCTTGACTTTTGGCAGAGAACACCTAATAGAGTTCAAACCATCATAGCAATATGAAGGAAATAACAATCAATTTGACAGAATCAGAATCAGGTTTCTGTTAGTACCTGCACTCCTCGGTCAAGCATTTTGTGTTCTAAACTGTAAATCACTTGGTCAAGGTCAGTTGGTTTCTGGTTTGTAATCCAAACCACATTTGCCCCAACTCCACGTAATAAAAAAGCTAGCTCCATAAGTAATAGAGGCCCACCTAACAAAGTAGTATTCTTACTGTCAACTTTATTAAAACATGATATTCCAACAGTGTCTATGATTCAATGATCTTAAAACACAATAGGGCAACTATATTGAACATGATCTAAGAACACTAAGAACAAGATCTGTAAAAATCAATGTTGGATACCAAATGAAATATATTCTGAATCATGATTGATACCAAAGAAGCCAAAAATCACACTATAATATAATATGGATCAAGATTCATTGAACAGCCTTATACCAAATAATAATAATTTTCAATTATAACTTGGTCAATTTTTAATTTGATTGTGATTTTGCTAGAACAGTTTTCAAATAGGTTATACTGCATTTTCTATATACATTGTACGAGTTCTACTTGACCTGTAGGCTGTAGCTAAACCTAATACTTAAGGAAAACGATTATCAACATGAACACCTAATCAAATACTATGCCTGCAAGTTTAAGTGAACTGTACTTCAAACCTTAGCGAGCGAGAGAGAGAGAGATGAATTGTACCAGAAAGTGAAAGCTCGTGAGAGACCAAGAGAACGAGCTTCGATTTCATGAAATTGAGCGGATTCGGCAAGCTGTCGATCTGCTTAGATGTCATCCAAATCCGATTTTCAATGTTATCTTCGTAGCAGCGTTGAGTTACACAAGAATGAGAGGAAGTTGAAAAGAAAAGGATGACGGTTGCAAGAGAGAAGAGCGAGACGATCACCAGAGCCGGCCATTTCTTCTTCAATAATATCCACACCGTCGTCGTCGATTGCTTAGCCATTCCTCTCTGTCAATCTCTACTAAATTCTTAATTTTGAGCTTCTTCTGAGTTTCGATTGTAGAATACTGAAGGTTTTATACTATGATTTAAGCTATTAGGAATGGATCGATGAAGCTTCCCTGTATTCAAAGTGAAATTATGAACAGTTGCCACCAAGATCTCAAATATAAAAGAAATATTATGTGTATGACCAATATTTGGAAACTAATTATATATTAAATAAATGTTTATTTAAATATCAACCCATAACTATATATATATATAAAGTTTGAATTTGTTTTTTTTTTCGGGAACGAGAGTTTATGGTTAATTTTGATATATATGTCACATGTGAGAGAGTAAATGGATGTTTGAGTCGAAATTAAAAATGTTATAGGTATGTTTCAAACTTGCAAACTAACCAAACAAGTGCAACCATTTAACCAACTAAGCTAATAAAACTTTATATTCTAAATTTAATACCAAATTTGATAAACGCGGTTGAATATATATGTAAGAGTAAATGGATACTTTGGTCAGATTGTGGGTGGGTTGACCTGCCCATAAACTTGAAAACGGTTAAAAATAAAATTAAAAATATTATATGTATGTTTCAAACTTCCAACCTAATAAAAACAATTGCAACATTTTAACAAACTAATCTAATAAGACTTTATATTCTAAATTCAACACCAAATTTAGATGAGAAGTCGATTGGGGAGATTGATGTTTGGTTTCACGTAGGATAAGAGGTGTGTGTAAGGTCATGAGATAAGATGGGATGTCGATTGCGATTTAGTAGTTGGTTTGCCAGAAGTGGGGAATAATTTAAGAGGTTGGTAACAAATGAGATATTAGTGATTAATATATAAATGAGATGTTAATTGATCGTAATATAAAAGTGTGTAAGTACATGAGATTAAAGGTCGATTGTGATTGATGAGTTATTTATCGAGGAAACAAAGAGACATATGAAAAAGTGTTAGTCACAATATGAGAGGTCGATTGAAGGATTGATATTGGTTTGACGAGAATAAGAGGTGTGTGAAAGTGTGCGAGATCACGAGATGAGATATCGATTGAGATTTGATGGTTAATTTACCGAAGTGGGGGTAAAAAAAGAGGTCGCGGTAATATAAAAGAGGATGGTAATAAATAAGATATTAGTGATTAAAATATATAAATGAGATGTTGATTAATCGAATTATAAAAGTGTGCGAGGTCACGAGATTAAAGGTTGTTTGAGATTTGTGGGTGATTTTTCAAGTGGATAAATAGGAATATGAAAAAATGTGAGTCACAAGATATGAGGTTGATCTGTGGTAAAAGAGGTCACGGTAAGAGTAAAAATAATGAGAGGTGAGATTTGTGGAGATAAGAAACCGATAATAAAGGAGATATCGATGGTTAAAAATAATATGAATGAAATTTTGATTAACCGAAATGTGAAAATATGTGAGCTCACGATACTAAAGGTCGATTGAGATTGGTAGTTGGTTTATCGAGTGTGATAAAAGACGTGAAAAATGTGAGCTCATGATATGAGAGGTCAATTAAGAATGGTGGTTGATTTGACGAGAGTAAATATGTGTGTGAAAGTGTGTGAGATCACGATATGAGATGTGAATTGTGGTTAGTTTGTCAAAATGATAATAAAAAATGTCACAGTAATGGATAAGAGGTCGGTAATAGTGTAAAGCACGTCTAATATTACTTTAGATAAAACAAAATGTATGAAACAATTTTAAGTAAAATTTCTAGATCGATCTTTAATAACTAACAAAATAAATGATGTTGACTTGATTCTTATTAAAAAGAAATTTACAATTTTTTAAGTGTTTTAAAAATTCATAATTTTTTTTTTAATTTTAGACATTTAATAAATTTTAAAATATATGTTAACATTAAATTTTAGATTAAACTTAATTTTTACAAATTAAAACTAATTTTAAATTAATAAATTTAAATAATATTAATTTTATTTAAACTATTTATAGATAAATAATATATTATTTATATTTTTATCTGTATATTTGCACGTGTACTAATGCACACAACTGAAGATAAAAGACAGTTCACTTTCAAAAACACTCTAACAATATTATATAGGTTTGAAAGATCTAAACTCTGAATTAGACATTCGGACATTATCACTTAATCAAATATCCAAATTCAGATTCAAGATTGAGAAAACTTTTAAAATCGACTTCATGAACAGTTCTTTACTGTCAATTCTGATATATTTTTTTGTAACTTTAGTTTATCCTGATGTATCGACATAGAGTATTAAGATTAAATAAACTAAAGAATAATATAATATGTTAGATTAGTTGAGATCAAAATTTAGAATTATTGTTATATTACTAATTAAACTTTAAAAATTACGTACCCGTCTAACTACGTTTGACGTCTAAGAAAGTCTAATTTAGACTACGTCTAAAGTAGCATAGTCTTATATATGCACTTGCACAAACAAATAGACAACTTAGCTTTATTCTATTTAAACATCATCAAAATTACGTTGTTAAGATAATATTGTAGATCTTAGCTTCTTGTTAATTTATATTTCAAGTTAATTATTTCTTACTTAATTAACTCTTTTCTTTACTTTGTTTTAATTTTTCCCAACAATTTCCCTTTTTGAAGATGTTAAAAATATGCAACCTTTATCAAGCAAAATAAACCCCCATCAAATAAGATTAAGATCAAAGTAATTCACCAAGGTCTTTAAACATAATTTTAAAGTACAAAAACAAAGAAAAACACAAAGAGAAAGATTTAGTGTCCTTCCCTTTTTACTCTTAGATCTGCGCCGCTTTGGGGAATTGATTCTTCAGTTAAGAGGTTCTGGAATCGACTAATCACTCGACCTCCATTGCCACCTCCTCTGTCGCCTCCACGACCTTGGCATCTTATGTCTGGTGCACAACTGCCTCCGCCTTCCTCAGTAACTTTTCGTTTAGATCGAGTTTCTCGAGCAGAAGTTGATCCCCCCTTTTGCTTCCTTCCCCCTTTTTAACATTATCCGAGTTGACAACAATAAGAGCTATTTCTTTCTCAGCAGCAGTTTCTTCTTCAGCTTGAAATTGACTTACAATGGGGTCAACCTGCTCTAATCACTTAACCTCTGCCCTTCTTAACGAATTAGACATCTTCATTACTTGTGACTGAATAAGTTCAATTATGGTTCTTGTCTCTTGGTGAATATCTAGGTTGAAATTCTTTGATTCGACAAGATGATCCGACAATCGTTGAAAGAAGTTCTTTTTCAGCTTCTTGTACTGAGTATGGAGGAGGTTGACTTTGTATGTATTTCGCTTCAATGTTTTTTTAGTTTCCTTTTGAGTGAAAAAAATGGAAGAGACATCTTCTTTACTTGATGCAGACCCCTTCTCAAGATTTTCCAATCTAGACGACATGTCCATTATGTTCTGCTGCATAGAACTTAGCGCATCCATAATTGTATTGCGAAAGTTTTCTCCTCTAGGAGAGGCTTCTTCGGAGGAACGAGCAGCAGAAGATACGACTTGGGAGCAAGCTGGAGTAGTGCAAATAGGGTTCACATGAAAGTTCACTTGTAAGGAATGCTCCGGTTCTTTGTCTTTAGGGGGAAGAGGGAGCATTTGATATATTCCTTGAATTTTCTTTTCAATTTAAGATCTCGACACATATTTGATTAACACGCTCTGAAATATCTTCGGAGTGAAGAGGTAGATCAGCAACGTTCTCAGCGATGTGTGCAATTATCTTGATAGGTAAAGATGGATAAGCAGTTGAAGGGGAAGGGGATCTTTCATCTAATGGCATTTCTTCAGAGGATGAGGAGGACTCAGCATTTTCAGATTGTTCCTCCTCAACAGAGTCTTCTCTAGATCAACTTGCTTCAAGGGTTCCCCCTCAGCCTGTGAACCTAGTGTCTGTTTAGAGTTCTTTGGTGGTTCCCCCTCAATCAATGGTGATTTTTTGCTTCAGACGTAGAAGGAGCCACTTTAGTTGTCTCCTTCTGAGGAATGGGCGTCTGTTCAACTTCAGAAGCTAGTATCTCCTCTTCTATATTGATTTTTGGTTAAACAACAACAAGGGTCTGTTCAACATAATGTTGGGCCATTACTCTTTTCTTCAAAGGAAAACTTGGCAAGCTCAATGAGATAGGTAGCAGCCTACTCTTCATCTTCAGAAATAATTTGTTCAACTCTAATGATTCGTAGGGGCTCGCCTTGAAGAGGAGACATGTCATCAATGTCATCGGAATTGTTAATCTTTGCACTGATTTGAAATATACTCGATCGAGATGACTTGGAGCAATGAACATCGGATGACTGTGGAGGAATAGTCATTCATTAGCAAGTCAAGTCGTTTCAGTGCATTTTGTTCTGAAAGAGCATCCCTGCCAAGAGGATTGAAATTTGCATTTCCCGCCTCAAGTAGAGGATAAAGAGCGCAACCCATTACATTTTCCACAACGAGATCTTTTCTTTTGAGTGCTTCATGGACCTCAATTGTTTTTGCCTATTTAAGGACCCTCTTCTCCATTTTTATTAATTTCTTTCATTCTTTTTCGATCTCGCCGCCGGAGATGATTTCAGATTAACTTGTGATTCATCCAGGTATCGAAGACTTCAATCTTCTCAACAACTTTCAATTCAACCTGTTCCATAACGAGATTGAAGATGAGGTTGGCCTCCGAAACTTTTCCGGAATCTCTTCAACAACACCTTTTCCTTTTCCAGGAACTTTGGCTGGTTTGGGAGTAGGCACTAGTTCTCTAAAAGTGATGCATGAAGCCCGTGACTGCTCTTTTAAGATTTCATAAGGAGACAGAGCCTTTTGAAATACCCCTTCTAGAAGCTCATTCACTATTCCCGTTGCCTTCTTAACGGGTGGTTCTTCAATAGTTTCAACAACAAGCATCGCAACATTCGACTGAATGGGAGCTTGTTTGGAAGAGACAACAACAGTAGGCGTGGGAGCATTTGCCTGCTCTGTTTCAATAGTTATGTTGACATTACCAGTAGCATCAACTACTGATTCATCAAAGAAGACATGCGAGTTTTCCCTGTCAATACATTCAATATTTTGACCAACTGGCTCAACAATTGGTATTTTAGCTTGTTCCATCACAAGAACATCAATATTTGGCACTACGGCCGGAGGAGTGGAGGAGGTTACCTTAGTTGACTTTTTGAAGACCTTAGACTCCTTCGTCTAATCAGCAGTAAGAATAGACGACCTAACCCGCTTCTTTATTGGGTTGGCTGAAGGTGAAGGCGAAAGAGACGAAATAGGGATGGCAGCGATGGGAGGATTTCCTTATCTTGACCTTTCAGGAATGGAGTTAACTGCTCCAGAGTCCCTCTTCGAAGCTCTCTTCTGGCCGTTAGAGCTAGCAAGAAACTCCATGATAGAGGATTTAGCTCTTTTAACGCTCGTCATGCGGTTGGAGGTAGCTTGGTGCTTGGACCGAGCGTTCGATTGACCACTCGTCTGTTGACTAGAGGAACCATGATTCAACTCCTTGGAGAGTTTCATCATTGCTAAGGTGCCTTTCACATAAATATTGGTGAATATTCGGCAGGGGTTAACATCCTCACCCTCGCTCATGGGAACGCCCAGATGCTCGATGCTCCATGAACTAGCCGAGTTGGATTGAAAAGCTCGCACTCTACTTGGTTTTTGAATAAATTAACTGGCAAAGATTTGAGAACATGGTAGACGCCCAGTTAATCGGCATACCTTTGGATATGGCTGTCATGTAGTCAAATCTATCTTGGGTATACAGGTCGAACGAACCTACCCCACCCTGAAATGCCTTAGCCACAATGTCGTTTAGAAGACATAAATGGGGCTTCATGACCTTCTTCTTCCCATTTATGTTGATCGAACTGCCGGAGTTTGAAAAGACGATCTGCATCTCTAAAATAATATAGGCAAGGATCGCAACATCAAATGTATGACCCTTAGACAGTAGTTCAAAGAACTTAGCGAACATCGATTCAAAGAAGGAGATAGTCTTGTCGTTCACTATCGCCGTTATCGAGTCTTCAACCACCTTCCCCGTCTTGAAGAACTCACGCACCTCTTTTTCATATAGAATATAGGGACCGCTTAGATACTTCCTGAGTCCAAAATACTCGAGAGATCTGAACATATTCACGATGTCTTGTTGTTCGATAGAATAGACTGAATCAAAGTCTACCTGCAAAGTATTGTGAGCAAGGGAAACAATCTTCTTGTCAGACATCTTGGAATGTAAGAAACAGATTAGAACGAAGAAAATCAAGGTTTCTTAAAGAGAAAGCATAGAGAGATTTAGGGTTTCAGGAAAATAAGAAGTGTAAGAACCCCAAACACATGCATGATGTCTTTAAATAGAATTTGAACAGTCACATGTTCAACCGTCACTTTTTGAAAGAGGCCCATCAATTAATTTTAGATGTCTTTTCCCAAAAGCAGTCATCATTAACTGAGTTTTTACCAAAATCTTAATGATTAATTGTAGGATATATTAGTCATTTTATTTAACATTGAAAAACACGTGTCTTCAAGTTATTCGAATTTAGAAAATGACTATTTTACTGTTTGAGCGGGAAAATTATATGATAACGCATACTTAGTTGACAACTGTCCTCAATCGGTTCAAAAATGAAACGTCTAACGGCACACATAGTTAGACATCTAACTTACTATCCACATTCTAGCATCTAAGTTGAATAGGCGTCTGTTTAGATGCAGGCGTCTAACTATGCTTGTCTTACAGACGTCTAAACATCTATTTAGATGCAAGCGTCTAATTACGCTTGAACAATACGTGTCAAATGTGTGTCTAGTTAGTTTAACCGGTGTTAGTTTTAAACAAAGAGGTTTATCCAACCCAGAAAGGAGTTAGCATATCCGTCTAACTACGTTTGACGTCTAAGAAAGTATAATTTAGACCACGTCTAAAGTAACATTGTCTTATATATGCACTTGCACAAATAAATAGACAACTTAGCTTTATTCTATTTAAACATCATCAAATTTATGTTGTTGAGATAATATTCTAGATCATAGCTTCTTGTTTATTTATATTTCAAGTTAAATATTTCTCACTTAATTAACTCTTCTCTTTACTTTGTTTTAATTTTTCCCAACAATTTTTCCCTTTTTGATGATGTTAAAATATGCAACCTTTATCAAACAAAATAAACCCCATCAAATAAGATTAAAATCAAAGTAATTCTTCAATCATACTCTGTCAATTCTCATCATACTTATCAACTGTAAGTGAGTTATATACAATGTTCTTCATTTGTTTTTTTTTTATCATTTTATACGGTGCAATACCACCTAATTTAGCTGGAATTTTTTTCATTTTATGCTTAAGTTATAAACAGTGATGAAAATTTGGAAATACCTCTACAATTGTAATTGTCATTGAACGACATTGGTCTGTGACTATTGCCTTTAGAGCACGTCCAAACTTACATATCAACAAACATTTGAACAACTATATGAAATATTATGTATCTTCACTAGATAGTAGTCAACATCCAAGTAAAATAGATTGACAATGATGATTCACTCCAACAAATGGAGCAAAAGATATATCATAACTATTAGTCAAATATGTTGTATAAAAAATAATGACGTCGAAAAAATAATCATATGTAGCTCTTGATCTTGCATCTTCCCCCCAAAAAAATTATAATCCGAGATTCACCATCGAAATCAAGCGCGTAGAAAATAAAAAATTGACCGATGGCAAAAAAATGTGAAACGTGGGTATCAAAGCATCACTAACAATTATGATGATCATAGTTTTGTTAAGGGAAGACATCGGCACAAAACTCTCACTCCATTGATAAATGAGGTTCAACAACTTGAAAAAAAATCTAAAGAATGTTGTTCTCTCTTGGTTGAAGTTTTGAAAGACGTGAAGAGAAACTAATTGATATTAATCTTGAACATTCAATGACCGAAAATAATTGCAATTTGTTTGTTAATACCTCGAAATGATAAAAATTTGAAAATAGTGTCTACATCCGGTACAAAAACA
Organism: Impatiens glandulifera; assembly: GCF_907164915.1. NCBI lineage: Eukaryota > Viridiplantae > Streptophyta > Magnoliopsida > Ericales > Balsaminaceae > Impatiens > Impatiens glandulifera. Next base: position 63,018,354 of record NC_061864.1, read on the forward strand.
ATACACACTCTATTAAAGGTACGAGCTCATGACGTCTACCCACAAAGAGAAAACAATCCGTGGTTGAAAAAAATGTGAGAAGATATGTAGTAAAAGCTCGAAAAAAGTTTGATTTATTTTAATTTCGAAGTTAGAGAATTACTCTTTTATTAACAATAATATTATTTTTACATAATATATTATATTCGTTTCAAATAATTTATCTCATCGTTAACATATTTATATATATTTAGTTTAATGGATGATGGTATGTATGAACATTCTTTTGTGGTGAATATTTGTGAAACAAAATGAATAACCCAATTTATTTTGACTTTCTTATTTTGTTATTGAGTAATTTTATTACTATAGCACATTATTATTTATTTAAAATTATTATTACAAATTATTTGAGTTAAATAATTAATATAAATTAATTAGTCGTGAAATAAATTATTAATTTTTTTTTTTTTTTTTTTTTTTTTTTTGGGGAAAACAGCTTAGTGCCATTTCATTAAAAAAACCCAAAAGAGGGAAAAAAATACAAAAGTTTAAGATCAGATCTAGACAATTTCTAGATTTGACAATGAAACAATAATTGAATTACAGACAATAACAATAATCAATTAGCGCCTACAACGTTTTTACTTTTATTCTACTTGTGATCTTCTCAAACGAAATATCCCATATATGGCAGAGCTTTCTATTCTCTTCATTCCTTTCGATTCCTCTCCAGGATTGAATGAGTGCATTTCCATCTGAAGTTATATCTCTCCAAATATCTTCAGCGGTTCTACTTCTTCCACTGTGAGTTCTTGAATTTCTTTCTTTCCAGATATTGTAGATTACTGCTCCAAAGTAGCATTTCAACATACTTACATAGAAGGATCTTCCTTTTGCTTTATTCTTCATCCACTCTTGGATTTCTTCCCATATTCTTGGAAAGTTGATGATGTTCATGTTTGCAGCATACATCCTCCAGATTTGTATTACAAAAGAGCATTCCCCAAATAAATGGTTTATGCTTTCCTCAACTCCCAAACATAGGACACAGTTGATATCAGGAATGTTTATATATTTTCGAATTCTGTCTTTTGTTGTCAACCTTTTCCTGTATACCAGCCAGAGAATAAATTGGTGACGAGGAATAATCTTTGGAGACCATACCACATTATGCCAATCTACCTCCTGTCCTCTTGTTCTAACAATTTCCCACGCCTTTCCTGTAATAAACTTCTCATTGCTTTCTGTTTTCCAGCTTATTTCATCATTATTTTCATTGAGTTGCTTCTGCCTCATTAGGTTTAGGATTCTATCACCTTCTGGAATACGCCTCAAAAGTGAATCACATCTACCTTCATATACGTCTCTAAATGAGTACTTGATGTATTCTCTTCTAACTCTGTTTCCTTGCATTTCTTCTTTGAATATAATGGGAATATTATCCAACCAAGGATCATGCCAGAATAGTACCCCTCTTCCATTTCCAATTGTGGTTTTCACCATTTGAAAGGCATCTTTTCTTGTTTTTAGGATTTTCTTCAATGACCATGCCATTCTTTCGTTGATGCTTAGTGTCCAGATACTCTGCTCTTCTTTCATAAATCTTGTATGCACCCATTTGACCCATAGGGAGTCCGCTTTTTGCTCCAACTCCCATAAGCTCTTGATGGTGAGGGCTTTGTTCCATTCAACACAACTTTTTATTCCTAGTCCTCCTTCTTCTATGGGAGTGCAAACATCCTCCCATTTGACTTTTTTTCCTCCTCTTCCTTGTGTTCCCCATATGTAGTCTCTCATGATTCTATCGAGTTCAGCCATTACTTTCTTTGGGATGACTATCTGTTGTGCCCAGTAGCCAATACTTCCAAAAATGACTCTTTTAACGAGCTCGATTCTACCTGCATAAGACAGTTTTTTCGTAGCCCAACCCAAAACAGAATTTCTAACCTTTTCTACCAGTTGTCTAAAGTGATTGTATCGGAGTTGTTTTGATGACAGGGGTACTCCAAGGTATTTCACTGGTAGTTCACCTTCCTTGATTCCCATAATATTGAAAATGTTTTCTTTCCTTTCTTCATTAACCCCTCCATAGAAAGCCTGACTTTTGTCCTCATTGATGTATAGACCTGTAATACTCGAAAAGATTGTTAGAGCTTCTTTGATTATACTAACAGATTCAACATCCGCATAAGCCACAAAAAATAGATCATCTGCAAAACATATATGGGTTATTGCTTCTTCTTTGCAGTACGGGTGAAATTTGAAATGATGACTTCTCAGAAGCATTTTTAAAATGCAGTCAAGAATTTCCATTATTAAGACGAATAAGTAAGGAGATATAGGGTCTCCTTGCCTTACTCCCCTTTCACCCTTGAAAAAGCCTCCATGAATACCATTCACGCTCACAACAAAGTGAGGAGTGGAAACACATTGCATAATCCAATCAATGAAAATAATTGGAAAACCTGCAGCAAGGAGGAATTCGTGGATTGATCCCCATCTGATCGAGTCAAAAGCTTTTTTAATGTCAATTTTGAAAGTCACACGTGGCGATATGTTTTTCTTTCCATATCCATTCAATAAGCTCTGCATGAGTAGGATGTTATGGGAAATAGAGCGTTTGGGAATAAATGCTGATTGCCCTAATCCTACAAGTTTATCAATAACTGTTTTCAAACGTTGCGAAATAATTTTTGAAATAATTTTATAAATAACATTGCAACATGAAATAGGACGAAAGTCCTGAATTTTTTCCGGAATTGAATTCTTAGGAATCAAATTCAACACTGTGACGTTCCATTGCTTCAACATTTTCCTGTTTTGGAAGAATTCTAAAACCCCTTCGCTTACATCTTTACCCACTATTTCCCAGTTTTCTTTGAAGAAGTTCGCGTTGAAACCATCTGGCCCTGGGCTTTTATCCCCTTTCATCGAAAACACAGCTTTTCTAACTTCTTCCATACTAACTATTGTAATCAATTTGTTACCACTTTCTTCACTGATTTTCCTTTGCACATCTGTTGAAATAAATTATTAATTAATAGAATAGAAATAAATTAATGAATGAGTGTGAGAAGAATATTCGGTGATTAAAAATAATATTTATTTATTTATATATATATATATTAATTAGAATATTAGATATAAATATTTAAATATTTAAATATATTATACAAATTGTATTTGTTTAGTCTTTAATTATATTAATATATTATACAAATTCATCCGTTATATTAGATATAAATATTAACTTTTGATATTTATTTAATTAATTAGAAAGATTATTACCGTTCTCTAATTAATTAGATATCATTCTGCATCCATAATTATATAAACTAGCATTTAGCCCGTGCAAATGCACGAGTAATAATATAAAAACCGTGAAAAAAAATTACGGATAACATTTTTTATTTTATTTTTAACCGTTTTAAGTTTATGGGTGAGTCAACCCACAATCCGACCCAATTATCCATTTACTCAACATCATTATATATTAGTTAGTTAAAAAGTTGAACTTATATTAATATTAAAACGTCACGCGTTTATCAAATTTGGTGTTGAATTTAAAATATAAAGTCTTTATAGCCTAATTGGTTAAAAAGTTGTACTTGTTTTGTTAGGTTGCAAGTTCGAAACATACCTCTAGTATTTTTAATTTTATTTTTAACCGTTTTAAATTTAAAAACGGGTCAACCCACAATCCGACCCAAGTATCCAAATTAACCACAACTCTCGACCCGGCAATCCGGACACTTTAAAAATTAAGTATCATTATATATATATAGATTAGTTAGTTAAAAAGTTGAACTTATATTAATATTAAAACGTCCCGCGTTTATCAAATTTGGTGTTGAATTTAAAATATAAAGTATTTGTAGCCTAGTTGGTTAAAGAGTTGTACTTATTTTGTTAGATTGCAAGTTCGAAATATACCTCTAGCATTTTTAATTTTATTTTTAACCGTTTTAAATTTAAAAACGGGTCAACCCGCAATCCGACCCAAGTATCCAAATTAACCACAGCTCTCGACCCGGCAATTCGGACACTTTAAAAATTAAGCATCATTATATATATATAAATTAGTTAGTTAAAAAGTTGAACTTATATTAATATTAAAACATCCCGCGTTTATCAAATTTGGTGTTGAATTTAAAATATAAAGTATTTGTAGCCTAGTTGGTTAAAGAGTTGTACTTGTTTTGTTAGGTTGTAAGTTCGAAACATACCTCTAGCATTTTTAATTTTATTTTTAACTGTTTTAAATTTAAAAATGGGTCAACCCACAATCCGACCCAAGTATCCAAATTAACCACAGCTCTCGACCCGGCAATCCGGACACTTTAAAAATTAAGCATCATTATATATATAGATAACTAATTTGTTAATTAATTATAATTCTTGAATGGTAAAATCTATACATAATTATATTTCTTAAAAAAAGTTCATTAAAATTGATCATAATTTATATCAACAAAACCCTAATAAACATTTTATTCACAAACTTTTGCAGTTCTAATTTCTTATCAATTTGACCAATCAGATCATGACATATATAAAAGACTATTCATATTTTTAAATTTTCATAAATATTAATCTCAATATGTCCGGCATAGATATGACTCTCATATTATTTTTAAAATTAATATATTAAATTTTTATATCTTTAATTTATTTAATCTTAATCTTCTATGTCAATAAATAAATCAAACATAAATTAAAGTTGCAAAAACATACTTGAATTTGTAGTAAAAAACGATTCATTAAGTTATTTTTGGATCTTCTCTCGATATTGAATCTCCGTGGATCTGAATCTATGATAACTTGATATTAAATCTCCCTAGATCTGGATCTATGATGAATTGATTATGGTGGCAAATGCAGGGTAAATTATTTATATAAATTTGAGACTTAATATTTCAATTTAATATTAGGTCCATCAACAAAATAATAATAATAATATTTTTCTTTCTATAAAAAAATATATTCTTATTTATATTATAAATATCTAAATAAGTCCATAATTTTAATTTTAATTAATTTCAACCAGAATTTTTGTGCAATACAATGTTAAACAATGGGGTGAGTTGCAACAAGAAAAATAAATATATTTGATATTTGATCAATCTTATATCTAAATTTCTTTTATACATTATAACTTTAATAAAATATTTTTAAGCACGGATCAATTTGTTCTATTAATAAGATAAACTCTTTATTCAGATCTTATTATAAAGATTTTTTATATATCAAAACCTATATGGTGAATCAATATTTTTATTGAGCCGGATGAGTGATTTAGATCAGTTTAGTCAACCTTAATTATTACAATGAATGAATCTAAAAAAATGATAGAGACTAGTAAGTCTCTTAAATATCAAAACTTATATTAATTAATATGATTGCTTGCCATGAGATAAAATTTATATTTTTAGAGAGATCATTCCATAAAATTCGAGTTGACTATCCTATGACATGAAAATGGTGCTCTGAAAATAAATTCAGATTGACAACCTATGGATGAATTATAATGGTCGTACTTAGTTAAAAGGTCATCGGGTTGAGTTTTTTTTTTTTTTTTAAATTTATGTTACACCCTATTACATCGGTTATATCTTATCTTGATTCATTCTCTTCTAGCATAACGACAATAAGAAGTAGATATTAATCCTAAGTTCTTGGGTTCGAACCCGTCAGTCGACAAGTTTTGTGCCTGGTTAAATGTGTTTAAGAACTACAATAAGCTACATACTTAATTCGTTGTCACGTTTCTTTTATATTATCTTGACTTTAGATTGACGTATTTGATATATCAGATATTGGGTCGTTTCACATTTGTTTAGATATCTAGTTCTATTATTTTGAATTCACGTTCAAAGTAAATATAAAATAATTAACTGAACGAAATTAAATACAAATTTACCTTACAAACAACAATATATATATATATTTATATATTTACGAACTTACATTTTATTATGATATTAAAACTAGGGTGGCAAATGAGCTGAGTCGAAGCTGACTTGAGCTCAATTCAATTTATATTGATTTGAACTCAAGCTCGAACGAGTTTATAAAATTTGAGTTCAAACTCGACTCGAAAATTTGAATTAAAATTAAAATTTCAAACTAAAATATTAAAACGAAGAAAAGTATTAAAATATTAAAATTTCAAAAGTAAAAGTAGGCATTGACCGAATTTTATTGTTTTATTCTATTTTAGAATGCTTATTTATTTTTTCTTCTTCATTTTACTAATCCGCGTAATCTTGTTTGGCGTTCAATTTTCCATACTAACATAGTTTCTCAATCCTAAACTAACCTAGTTTACTATTCAAACTCATTTTTTTTTTACATTTATTATATATAAACTAAATTATTTATATTTTGGTATATATTTTAAATTATTATTTATATAAATTAAATTATTTGTATTTTGATATATATTTTAAATTATTATTTTTATAAATTTGATTATTTATATTTAATATATAATTTAAATTATTATTTATATAAATTAAATTATTTATATTTTGATATATATTTTAAATTATTATTTTTATAAATTTAACTATTTATATTTTGATATATAATTTAAATTTGATTATTTTTTATAAATTTAATTATTTATATTTTAATATATATATATATTTATATTTCAATTATTATTTATATAGTATAATAAATATTCCTTTTAGTATTCTAATAAATAATTAATAAATTTAAAATATTTTAACCATAACAATATAATAACTAAATATTCATAAAAACGTTTTAAATTATCAATTATTTATTAAATATAATAACATTTTTAATTAAATATAATAACAAGATTACCATATTTTAATAAAAATATGATAATCTTGTTATTATATTTAATAAATAATTGATAAATTTAAAAATATTTTTATGAATATTTAATTATTATATTGTTATGGTTAAAATATTTTAAATTGATTAGTATTTATCAAGTATTTATTAGAATTATTTATTACACTATATATCAAATTTTAAAATATTACACTATATTTTAAATATAAATATATATATATATATTTAAATATAAATAATCAAATTTATAAAAAATAATAATTTAAATTATATATCAAAATATAAATAATCAAATTTATAAAAATAATAATTTAAAATATATATCAAAATATAAATAATTTAATTTATATAAATAATAATTTAAAATATATATCAAAATATAAATAATTTAGTTTAAATATAATTAATTTTAAATGTAAAAAAAACTGAGTTTGAGTAGTAAAGTAGATTAATTTGGAAATTAATAAATAAACTAGATCAATTTGGAAAAATGAACGTCAAACATTGGGAAATCATCCATGTTTGACTGACTACGAAATGAAAAGAAAAAAACACAGTAATCATCGGGTGGTAATGATACACTCATCTGAACAAGTTAACTAATAAAGAAACTTTTAGTGTGTCTTTATTGAGCCGAAAAATTGATAAAATGACTTTCCGATCAAACAACAATCTCGACAACCTTATAAGAAGTTTCGGGAAGGATCAATGCCCCAACACCAACTTGAAAAACCTGATCTCTCTGCCCGCGTGAAGAGTATCATCGGTTCCATTACTATGCTCACAATTGGTGTCATTCTTCAATACACCAGGCCTTTCAATGGTGTAATTGATATCAAATTTCCTTATATACTTCTCAGCTTGAACCTTAGTAATTAACTACATTTTATTCGGTTCAGCATTTTCTTTAATTTTCAGTTCGATAAAGCAGGTCATCGGATAAAGTCGTTTTGTCTGTTCACCCCAAATTATGGTAGCTGAAGTAGCAAAATTCGGCGCATAAGAGACCTAATGGTGTGGGTTAAGATATTTCTACCTCAAATTGTAATGTAAAAGAAAAACAAGATCAAGTTGTATTCTGTATATAATAATTTTATGATCAGTAATTTATACATATATACAGAGTACTTAGAAGATCAAGAACACAATGAAATATGGTTAAGTAATGCACAACTGTCTCAATGGGGTCAGAAGCCTAGCATAACGTAGAGGGACATGCGCCTTCACCACTGTCCCGTTCTCTGTATATTCCTGCCAGCCAACCACCAAGAAAACTAATATGTTTGAGATAGTATTTCACTTCAACTTAATGCGTTTTTAGTGAAAAGTTAAATGTCACAAGTGAAAGCCGAAGACAATAGGCTCAATATCTTTTTCATTTGGAGTTCGAATTCCAGGGTGATCAGATGGTTGGATAGTAAACAGGCGTTTGAAGGTTTGGCGATTTCTTTTGACAAATTCTCATCTAGATTCGGGTACTGGACAAAAGTTTTATGAGGAAATCAAAATGACTAAACAAATACTTACACTTCTCTCGACCATTCCCACTCGATGTATGGTACTAAGAAGCTCCCCTTTGTCGAAGGGAATCAAAGCTTCCACCCATACCATTGAGTCCTGAGGAAGAGGAGAACAAAGAAACAATCAAGTATAGTAGATTTCAAATGACACTTCTTTCTGTTAATTATGCATGGACACAAACATAAGCATAAATGTAAGCCCTGCAATTTTCTACCTTTAGTTTTTCCTGAACGACTTCGCAAAATTCATCCAAACCGTCGCCAGTCAAGGCTGAGATGCACAATGTATCTTCTCTTTTATCTGCTTCCAGTCTAACTTTTTTAGGATCGCTAGCTTGATCAACCTGCCATATTGCAAGTTATTTTTCAAGAACAAGAGAATGATCTATAAATTGGCCCTTTTGGTAACGGAAATTTTTAGTTGGAATCCAACTGATATTTCCTTTGTCATTAAGCCTAAATCTAACTATACACTTATTTACTAAACAAATTTTGCCGAAATTTTGATCTCATCTAACCACATTTTATTACCAAACAAAAAACTATCATATGTTGCAATTCCAGATTTGACAATTTCTCAATAGGATCATGATAAATCCTACTTACACAAAATGTATTCGAACACCCTAGAAATCAAGATTTTGAACCATATGTCTATTTGTTATCACATATTTATAATTAGAAAAAATCTACTTGAAAAAAATCAAAATGATCTATAAAATAATATGTAAAATCATGATCCACATATTGATCTTTATACTAAATGAAGCCAAAAATTATACTATAATCTGGAATATGATATAGATAATAATACTTATACCAAATAAAAAATTACTTTCAATTTTAACTTTGTCAATTTTCCAATGAGATCGTGATTGTGCAAGAAATTCCAGTTTATAAATAGATTCATGCTTATCTTCTTTTAAACAATGCATATAGTCTCTTTGTACCACAAAAACGATGCATATAGATAAGAACACTTTCAGGTGGGTTCGTTCACACTTTTTTTGTTTCTGAGCATGTAGATAACTAACTCTCTGGCTTAGTGTTTCAAACATAACTATAGAAAATACAAGAAAAACATGGGATTCAGCAAAAAAAAAACGTTAAAATGAAGATGGCAAAAATGATACTAACAAAACAAATATATAAATTCACTGAAAAACACAACCATCTGTCTTACCTTGTTCCAGACAATCAATTTTGGAATTGACGACACATCTAGTTGTGAAAGAACTTTGTCGACAGCCTCTATCTGCTGCTCAGCCAGTGGATGACTGAGCTTGCAAAAAAGAGTATAACAAGTTAATGTTGGTAATAAGATCTCATCATTAGGAGCTTCTTTGGTCTGGGGTTATTTGGAAAAAATCTAGATTATGAAATCAAAACCTTGTTTGATAAAAAAATTGAATTATTTAGATAATATGGATTAAATTACTAAAATATTCTTTTGTATTTAATATTTAAATTTTATGGAAAAAAATTAAGTAGGGGTAACTTAGAATATTTATTGATGATTTGAATGATTAATGATTGATGATGGAATAATGGATTATTTTGAAAGAATCTGAATAAACCAAGATCAAACAAGCTCTAGGTATCCATAAAAGTTTACCTAATATCAACCACATGAACTATAAGTGATGATTCTGCGATTTCCTCCAGTGTTGCCCTGAAGGCAGCAACCTACACCAGCACAGGAAACGAAGAAAGCCAATGAAAAATGATGTACTTCAAGTATAAGTAGTTAAATTGGGCCCATTTGTAAACTATTTGAAGTATGAATTTAGTGATCAAGAAACGTTTTTGGATGGGATTTGGTTTGGTGTCCAGGAGTAGTTCATTCTGCCTGGCCCAGATCTAGAAACAAGTTCCATAATTTATTCTTTAAAAACTTTGTATACAAGTAGAGAGGACAAATGAAATGTTAAGAAATTTTCTAGTGTTGATGTTGTGGTGACGTAGAAAACAAGGGTTTTAACTATTTTTGTATGTTTTGGCTTGTCAATTAACTTTTGCAAAATATACAAGTAGGAATAAATTATTTCTAAATTTTATCATTTATATAATACATAAAACTGTAGTTTAAAAAATCAGTAAACGTAAAGTTAAGTATGTATCCAACCACACTTTTCATACCAAAAGTAACAGGATCCAGACCCAAAAAATACATGTGTGCTTTCAAATGGGTCATTACTCATTAGACATTGTGATATACATTATGCTTACCAGTGTAGTTGGTAACTTTTGAATGAATCCAACAGTATCAGTGAGAAGAAACTCCTTCCCGCTCATCATCTAGACAGATACACAAAAGTGGACAATTTATAATTCTGGAAAGTACTGGTTAAACAAAAAATTGATTCCTTTAATGCAAATAAGGAGCACTTCTTGGCAATTGAAACATGGACTGAATAACAGTTTGAGAGACCACATATAATACATATTGGTTGTATGAACACAATCATTGACAACTGAATTGTGAACACCAATTATAACTACTTCTAGAGAAAATTATGATGGCTCAATGGCTTATCATACATGGTCTTCTTTTTTTGGGTAAAAGGCATTGCCTTTTTTTTAATAAATAAACATGCACGACAGTTACAAAATGAAAAGTAAAAGTGAAAAGAAAAAACTCAATATGCTGAGATCATAAAAGCCAAGTAAACTATAACCTATCAACGAAAAGAGGGAAATCAAAATGCCCACATGGCAACATAATGTTATGGCAAGTATCCAATGTGCCAAGTCGTTGCAAAAACAAAGCAAATCCTCTTCAAGGCAGATTAAACAAGAGTCGTGTGCAGTATATAGGATATTCTACTTCTCACATGTGGATCCAAGGTGTAGCTTCAAGGCATAATATATAGGATAAAAGGGCATATACATATGCATAAAGGCCTAAAAGGATAAATATACCAGAAAACTACTTTAACTGGTGCAAAAATAAAGGATGGGTTATTTTTGCAAGAGTTAAAATAGTCCGTCAGTATACTTATCCTTCTATACATTCATATATATATTTTCTTTTCATATTTTTTTTTTGAGAAATTTCATGTATATATACCCTTTTATCCTAATATATATCTTCGTTTCATTTATATAGGTCTAAAACCAGTCATAACCAACAACTAGATTTGTTGTACGCAAAAAAAAACTAACCTGTACTCTTCTAGTTGTTGGATCAAGTGTTGCAAACAACCGATCCTCAGCAAGAACATTGGCCCCAGTTAACCGATTTAGAAGTGTGCTCTTCCCCGCATTTGTGTAGCCCACCTGACATAGCAGAAAAACTGAGACTGCTATACTTCATTTATGCTAAGGAACAAGTGAGGTCAAAACTAAAATACAAGACGTAAATGAAGTGAATTTTCCCACCAAAGACGCAACAGGTACAGGTACAGATACACGCCGATTACGGTACTGCTTTCTATGTTTACGAACAGTTTCCAACTCCTTCTTAAGAGAACCAATCTGTAACAGTAAATGAATCCATGAGCAGAGTTAAAATTATCTACTAGTCATGTATAATGTAAATCTTCTTGAAACCAAACCGAAGTTTATATGTTTCCCCAAACTCAAATTCAAGGAAAAAGGACAAGATAAAAGAACAAGCAATAAGTCAATATTGACAGAAAACAAGTGCCTCATATGAATTGGATGCACATTATGATGCTCTTTTGTTCCCTACAATAGCATTCACACTCATTTTGCTCTCATAATCTTAATGGAGAATAGTGGATTCAAACCACACTGTCAGTTTGACTTGTTTCATGAGACCCAAATAACATTTTGAAAAGTTTATGATAAGCTAATCATTTAAGCTATGTTTAGTTAAAGATCAATTGGAATTCTGGTGGATTTTTTCTCGAAAAAAAGGATTCTGATGGAATTAAACTGAGTATAATTTGTTTAGGTGCAATTGCACTCAAATAGTCTCTGAATTTCAATTCCAATTCCAAATACTCTGCACAATTCAAGCCAAGGTATCATCAAACTATTTGTTTTTGTAAAAGTGAGACTCTTTTCCATAGATCCCCAACACTATGAAGATCACATGCATCATGGGAAAAAATCAAACTAGTACAGAAAGTTATGACATGTGTAGTCATTAACAACCAGAAAATCTGTGTCAACACCAAGTGAAGCATCAAAATAAAAATAAAAAAAACTAAACTGAAAATTAATCTATATGCAGTTAGATAAAAAAAAAAAAAAAAATGATCCAGGGTGAAAACTTGAACCCATGACCCTAAGAAGATGAGTTCATGTGCTCTACCACTGAGTTATGATGAGTCTCCACCATATGCGGTTAGATAATTATGGCGGTTAAAATCGAAAAGAACAAATATTAAGAAAATAGAAGAAGAAAATCAAATCATTGAATTGTAGTTCAATGTCCATTCTTATAGAATTAGAATTGAAATGCTAATTCCAATTTCACTAATCCAAACATGCCTAGAATTACTAATTAACAAGGTATATGAGTGAACTTATCATGTGTGGAAGAAATCTCTTTCTTCAATGTATGTAAAAAGAAACAGAGAACCTCGCAAAAAAAAAACATCATTCTAGAATTTATTATGCAATTATCTAACAACTATTATTGTCATCAAGCCACAGCCAATTAAAAGATACAACTGATGAATCCTAGGTGAAAAGAAGCTTACCTGAGTACGTAAAATACGTTTGTCCACTTCAATTTGTTTCTCACCCATACCCTTAACCCTACCTCCAGCTTGTCTTTCAAGGTGAGACCACATTTTAGTAAGTCGGGGCAATTGATATTCCATTTGAGCCAAAGAAACCTAAATAATAATCTCCTCAAGGATTAAACTAATAATATTGACTCCAATACAAGATCAAACTAATTATATTGATTCCCATACAAGATCAAACTATACATTGATTCTCATACAAAATCATACTAGACATTGGCCTGTTTTGTTATCCACTTTTGTTCACGTTGACCATTATTTAAAAAATCTACACTTGTTATGTTAGTGAAAAATTGCAATGATCTAAGATATAATCTGATAATGATCGTGAAAAAATCTCTATAGCAAATGAACCAAAAATTACAGTATAATGTGAATCATTATCTAAAACATAATTTGTGCACAAAATGTAGCAACAAAAATCACACTGTATTCTCGATCATGATCCAAAAATTAATCTGATGCAGAAAAAATCTTATACCAAACAAAAGAAACTTTCAATTTGACTTTGGCAATTTCCAATGGAATTGGGATTGTGTTAGAGATTTTGACAAAATGTTTGTTTCCAAATAGACTCCCATACAGGATTGGTTCATAACTATATTATACCTGTAAAGCTGCCTCGTGTGTTGCTGCCCTCTGGTTGAAGATATCCAGGATGAGAGCAGTTCGATCACATACTCTTACATCCCCACCAAAAGCCTTTTCTAAATTTCGCAATTGACTAGCCATAGCATCATTAATGTCCATCAGAAAAAAAGACAACATTAAGAACTTTAGTTAAATTCTTGAAGAACATATTGATTAAGATGAAAAAAAAGAAGAAAAAAACACATTAAGAACTAACCCAGGAGAAAGCTCATCATCAAATATTACAGTCTCGACATCCAACGCTTTAATGGCACTCTTTATTTCAGCAACCTTGCCAGATCCAATGTAAGTCTTTGGGTTTGGATTAGAAAGTCTAGCCATTTATAACAAGTAGTTAAAATCCATAAACATCATCCCTAACTGTTTTGTATGTGATTAATATTAACATTTTCTCATGAAAAATCAGGCACATTGATGATGACAGAAATTTCTAGGAATTGTATGCAAACATTCAAAAAAGAAAACAGGATTTATCTTTTATCTGACTATGATCTGTGTTTTTTCCTTGCATTTCAAAGTATATTCAATGGAATACTCACTTCTGATAGGTAGAATCAACAACCATCAGCCCAGCAGTATCAGCAAGCTGAGCCAGTTCCTTGAGAGATTCCTCTATACCAAAAGAATCCCGCAAGTCTCCTTTGTGTTCAACGCCAACAAGGTAGGCCTTTTCTTCAAAAACCTGAGAAATTTGGAAATCACTGTAAGATTCAATCAACAAATATCCAAATCTTGTGCTTGTCTAAGTGAGTTAATAACAAATCTAGATGTTAAGCAAACCAAAGTGAACTAGGTAACCAATCTTATTACATATTAGCTGAAATTTCATGTACTACAGAAATGCAATTGTGACATCTTCCAACAAAACTAAATGAAAAATAATTCAAATACCAACCTCTCTACCGTTTCGTAAAGTGAATCTTCTATCTTCATCCTCATCCTCGACTTGTTTCTTTTTTACAAATTTTTTCGGTGAATCTTTTGCCAACAAATCCGAAGCTTCTTCTTCAACTTCAGCAACAGGAGAACTACTATCTATCTCAGTCTCATCACTTTGATCAGTTTCAGATACCGGAGATCTAATCGTCGAAATGAGATCATTATCAGAAACTAAACCTATCTTCTCCTCCTGAAAAACTCTGGAAAGCCTCCATGAATTCTTCTTTCTGAAAGTAAGAGAAGATAATTGAACTATTCGATTGTCATTAGGATTTAGAATCCATCTAGCGTTGTCATTTCCTGTAGTGGAAGGTAAAGAGCGAATTGCTGAACAGAAACATGTATTCATGACTTATTTCGAGCTTTATTCCTCTCTTTTTCTACAACCAATTGAAATTCCTCCTATTAGGCAGGCAGTATCCACAACGCCGGCCGCTAGCTTCTCTTCTTCCTCCACCGCCGGCCGCTAGCTTCTCTTCTTCCTCCACCGCCGGCCGCTAGCTTATCTTCTTCCTTCACCGCCGGCCGCTAGCTTATCTTCTTCCTTCACCGCCGGCCGCTAGCTTCTCTTCTTCTTCTTCCACCGGCGGACGGTTATGGTGCTGCCAAATTCCAGTTGTGGCTGATAATTCAGTGGCCTTCTTTCGGAAAGAATACCAAAGCAAGTTTGTAAGGATTTTAATAGTCTGAAATTATTTTTCATGAATATCTAACTAGTCACCAAATTAATTAAATAAGAAAACTATTCATTTTGGTGGTAATTTTTATTATCTGAATTTTCAAATTGAAAAAAATATAATTAAACAACCCCATTTAGGAAAGTTCAATTAATCGGCATTTAAACGGACTAAGCTAAAGATGAGTGAGGTACGAGATCGACCTATGTCGGAGATGAAAGATGAGCGACTTGTGCCCTATCATAAGGCACAAATCCTTGCGGTTATACAATTGAGCCATATTCTCTATACCACCTTAGTCACTCAATTGGTGTTATTGTTTCGATTCCAACAACCCTATTTTGTTTCGAAAGTAGGTAGGTGCTTTCGGATGTCAAAGTGAAGACCAAGCCCCGAAGGGAATCAGGGTTGTAGTCAACCCAACAGGGGTTCGTTATTGGGTCAATTCGAATTTCAAACTTCTTTATTTAAATTTCAGAATTATAAGAAATGATATTTTGTCTTAAAAATTTTAAACGTCGTTATTATACACGTGACATTTATAAATAAATAAATAAAATATATATGTCACTAATTTACCTACAAATATCAGCGAATTGAAGGTTTGACTACCATAAAATCTAATAATCAAAACCATCAATTTGTCAATAATTAAATTAATGATATTTGTTTTTTATTTATTTATTTATTTATAAATGATATATAAGTAAGTTAACGATGTTTAAAACTGTTAAAACAAAAATCTTATTTTTTTTTTATAATTTTAAAAATAAAGGTTTTAAATTGGGAAGTTTAAAATAAGAGGTGTGATTTCAAATTTGACAATTTTATAAATTTTATTATTATTTAAATGAAAAGATAGGGGATGAAAATTGAGGGAACAAAAGACACGCGTTATCCGAAAAAACAAAGTGTGAGATAAATATTTTATTTTAATTTTTTCAACTAGTTTATTCATCTCCTATCCTCTTTACAAATTCGTTGTAGTTCTCAATTTGAATATATTAATCTTATCATTATTCCACTTGCATATTTATTACAAAATAGGTACTAACATAATGATACAATAGGTTAGTTTGATTCAACTTATTTTCAGCTTATTGACGGCCGATTATCCAACTTCTTCTCAAGATAGGATAGGATATGATATATCAGCTTATTTAATTGTTAAACTTTATTTAATCGTTAAACTTGAATATACTTGAATATGTTTGATTGAACTTATACGCCTAACTTATTTTATTTATAATATTATTTAATAATTAATATTATATATATATTATTATATATATATATTTATTAATTCAATTTTAAATATTAATAAATGATTTAAATTAAAAAATAGTGTATATTTGAAAATAAATATTAATTTTTATAAAATTTTGTTAATATAAAATTTTAAATATTAATAAATGACTTAAATTAAAAAATAATATATTTTAAAATAAATAATATAAATAAAGAAAACAATTTATTATTATTGTATATATTTTTCACCTTTCAACACTCTCCGTGTGACCTAATTTTTTAATTATCAATTCATTTTTGAGCTTTCTCACTCTCTTGTTAATCAATTCATTTTTGGGCTCTCTCACCCTCTTCGTATCGGCATTCATTTCGGTCACGTTTGGTTCATCTCAATTGTAATGGATACTTTTTAATAATTAATTAAGTCTAGTTTGATTTCTGAAACTATAATTATAAATAAAAAAAATTATAGTATATTTATATTTTATATTTTTCTTAATTATTTTATATATTAAGATACACATAGTATAATTGTACTTAATATATATATATATATATATATATATATATATATATATATATATATATATATATATATATATATATATATATATATATATATATATATATATATATATATATATATATATATTTTAATGTAAGACAGTGGTCTAATTCCCACAACCATGACACCTACTTATCAAATCTCTATATATAATAATGCTTAATTTTTAAAGTGTTCAGATTGCCGGGTCGAAAGTTGTGGTTAATTTGGATATATATGTGAGAGTAAATTGGTACTTGGGTCGGATTGTGGGTTGACCCGCCCATAAACTTAAAACGGTTAAAAATAAAATTAAAAATATTATATTTATATTTCGAACTTGCAACCTAACAAAATAAGTACAACTTTTTAATCAACTAAGCTAATAACACTTTATATTTTAAATTCAACACAAAATTAGATGAACGCAGAACATTTTAACAATATAAGTTTAACTTTTTAACTAACTAATATATATATATATATAATGATGCTTAATTTTTAAAGTGTCTGGATTGTCGGGTCGAGAGTTGTGGTTAATTTAGATATATATTCTGGATTGTCGGGTTGAGAGTTGTGGTTAATTTGGATATATATGTGAGAGTAAATAGATACTTGAGTTGGATTATGGGTTGACCCACCCATAAACTTAAAACGGTTAAAAATAAAATTAAAAGTGTTATATGTATGTTTCGAACTTACAACCTAACAAAAACAAGTACAACCCTTTAATCAAGTGTGATTGGAATGTGATTTGTCGAGGGATAATAGGCCGGTATTAATTGAAAGTGGTTAAAAAAAATATGAATCAAATATTTGATTCATATTTTTTAATATTTAACATTTATATGTGAGAGTAAATGTATACTTGGATCGAATTGTGGGTTTACCTGCCCATAAACTTAAAACGGTTAAAAATAAATTTAAAAATGATATATGTATGTTTCGAACTTGCAACCTAACAAAATAAGTACAACTCTTTAACTAAGTGTGATTGGGATGTGGTTTGCCTATGGATAATAAGCCGATATCAATTGAAAGTGGTTAAAAAAATATGAATCAAATATTTGATTGACCAAAGTGTGAGGTCACAATGTTAAATATTAAAAAATATGAATCAAATATTTGATTGAGCAAAGTGAAAGTGTTAGGTCACGAAATTAAAGGTTTATTTGAAAAAAGTATGTGAGAAGATAAGTTGTTTTATCGAAGTGAATAAAATGTGGAATGAGAACGTTCTATTTTTTATTTGTAATATATTATTCGTGATTTATTAAGAATTCTAAACATTAAATACATATTATTATTACTTTTTTATTAAATTTATTTTATTTAAATTGTTATCCGTATGTAACGCACGAAAATCTTCCTATTTCAAATTGTTTAGAGATTAGTAAAATTTGTAATTTATACCTGAATTTAACCATTTAACTACACAAATAAAAATACAAAAGCCACCCGAAATTAATTATAGATTTAGTATATTTGGAAACACTATTATTTTATACTATGTTCTAAGACTAATTTTAAATTGAAATTTTTTGTTATGCATTAAATTCAAGCTCCAACAAATAGTTGTTGGGTCTTTGTAATGTCAATATCAATCTTTTAAAGATATGGACTCATATGCCTTTCCCTTAATTTTTTTTTTCTCCAAATTTTGACGTCACAACGTCAGATTGGTGGCCTTGTTTTCGCACCCCTTTACTGAGTTTATATATATATATATATTCCAACTAAATGGTCTATCAAATTATTAAATGTTTCTTTAAACAATGTTTTAAATTTTGCAAAATTATTATAAGTTACCTCTCTCAAATATGGTAGATCAATCTAGACCACTTAACTAGTTTGTCTTTACTTCTTAAGTTTGTCAATTTATCCATCTAATCAAATGTCATTCACATTTATCATTAGAGAAAAGACTTAAATTTGTGAATTATGCAAAGTGGAAGGTCTCAATTCCATAAGGGTGATTTTAATTTCAAGTGAAATCAAATTAAACTACTTGTATAGAAATTATAACAAAAGTTGTCTCAAGAGCCATTTTAATATTCAGAATTGAATTTATTTATTTTTAAAAAAGTGGTACAACAAAACCCTATACACACTCTTCAAGTTTATTCAACAAAATTTACATTATTATATGTATGTATATATGATCCATGTTGTATCTACTACTACTATTACAATTACTACACAAATACACTATAATCCTACAATAATATGCTTCTTCTTTCCTATATTACAAATGTGTAATCATGTTTATATTTACACTATCTTCCATTCATTTCCCATATACAATCATGATCAAATGACACTCTATCAGTTGCAGGCAATGAATTGATTCTCTCTGAATACTGCAATCCAAGTGCTAATGAAACTTGATTTTCAACAATCAAATCGCCAAGTTCTCCAATCTCATCGTATAAGGTATCACCACCACTTTCATTGGCTATTATTAATGGATTTCCTTCCTCGAGAAGGTTTTGGTTCTGTTGTTTCCATTCATCTTCGGGTATTGAAGCTTTAGCATCTTCACCAAATTCTTCTTTGTACATTTCCTCAACCATGGGCTTCCAAAGCCGAACTCTTGCATTTATAAACCAATTGGCTACCTAAAGTGAAACAGAAATGGATAACATCAAACCCTTGAAGGGACCAACTTTAGATCTTACCAGTTACGAAAACAATAGTACAACCAAATTCCCATTTGAAAACACTTTTTAAATCCATAAACAAAATCGTTTGAAAACTAAACTTAGTCAAAAAAAGCATTGGTTTCCAAATGGGGGCAATGATTCTAGACTGTCTTGTGCCTTGTTCGGATTGAGTTATTTGAATAATCCTTAAATAACCCACTATCCTTTCATCCATCCTCTCGTTAATCACTTAATTTAAATCATAAACGAAATATTAAAGTACCCTCTTTTTAAACATATTTTCTAAATAACCCGAATCCAAACAAGGCCTTAAGAGCATTTCATGATTTGTTAAACAAAAGATCTTAAGACACATATGTACCTGGCCTCTGGTCAATCCTGCCTGTCTGGCTAACATGATCTTTTCAGAATCCTTGGGGTAACTGAGCCAGAAATCATATTTTAAAAACGAAACTTTCAACAATTTTTTAACAATTGAAACGATAAAGAAAAGAACATACGGATTTAGGAAATGCTCAAACAGCCAAGCACGAAGAACAGAAACAGAATTTTCTGGAAGTCCTCTTTGTGGCCTCCATGATTGTTGTTGTTGTTGTTGCATAATACCAAACTGCTGAAGAGACTTGTGCTGCCTAAACTGTAAATCGAGGTTACGTAAACGTGTAAACTGTCCTTGACTAGATGAAGGTTTTGCTTCTTCTTGATCCCCAATGCTTCTCTGAATAACCCGAATTTGGCTATTAATAGCATCACGTATACACCGAAACTGACGTGAAATTGTTTGCAGAGCCAGGGTTGTGTATGGTTTGGTTGAACCATATCCAGCTAATGTTTCGAATGATGTAACTAAAATCTCCATTTGATTGCGATATTGTCTATATCTTCCATCTAACTACAATAATATAATGAATCATAATAACAGAAAATTGTATTAAATGCTCGTTTTGCTTCATCAACTTACATTGTGCTCATGTAAAAAAAATCTCAAATTCAATTTAGCCATCATTTCTTGGTTAACTTAACTATGTACTTGTAAAAGAGAATAATATGACAATTGGATGCAAGTTCAGAAAGTAAAATCGAGCTTCTTTCTAAGCAAACAAGTATTTTTTACTAACTTAACATAGAATAAAAAATGACAACACGAAGTAATGTGAGTTATTTTCAAAAGTTTAGGAAGCAAAACAAGTCCACTGCAACTTTAAGAAGGAAAACAAGTATTTGATGCAAGATCAAGAAGTAAAACAGGCTTCTTTATAAGAAAACAAATGACTTAAATGAAGTAACTTGAGTTAAATTTAAATGTTGAAGAAGCGAAACAAGTCCCGCACAACTTCAGAAAACAAAATGAGTTTTTGTTTTTTGAAAATCAGGGTATATTTTCTGGAGGAAGCTATCAAGACCCTAATTTCATTCAGAGCGTTTTTTGTGAAAATTGAACATGAGAAATCTGGCCTCTTATGTCGAAGACTTTTTCCACTTGAGCTACCATGTTGACTTCAAAACGAGTCTTTTGATACAAGTTCATGATTTACGAATTTAAAAGAGTTAACAAGAAAAATGATAAAGGAAAAGTAATTTGAGCTATTTTTAAAAGTTAGAGGAAGTAAAACAAGTCTTGCACAATTTCAAGATGCAAAAACAAGTATTTTCTTTTAAACCAAGATTTATTATCTGGAGGAAGCTAACATGATCCTCCACTTCATTCAGGGAGCTCTTAGAGGGAATTGAACATAAGATATTTGATATTTTAGGCAAAACTCCAAGTTCTAAACGAGTCTTTGATGCAAGTTCAGGAAGTAAAACGAGCCATTTAACAGAACTAACAAAAAAACTTATAGTGGGACGTAATTTGAGCTATTTTTAAATTTTATAGGAAGTAAACGAGTCTCGTGCAACTTCAAGAAGCAAAACAAAACTTTGATGTTAGTTCACAAAGTAAAACGAGCTTCATAGTTAACTAAAAAATGACAGCAAAACGAGCGTCTTACCTGGTCCAACACATTCAAAAGCTTTGACATCTTCTCATTCAAATCCTGGTTTGTGGTTAGCTCCTGCAGCTGGTCACCTGAAATCTCACTATTCAAAGGTAGCTTGATCGGTTTAAGTGTTTTCCACACACTAACCATTTCATCAAGCAATTCTTGAGCTGGCTTAAGATACCTACAATTCAATCCGACATTTGCTATATCCGATGATTCAAACATATATTGACCAGAACAATTTCTCTCATGTGAATCAAATGATTGCCTAATGAAATAAGGCGATGAATACAACCCTTGATTCCCGAGACTTAGGGATAATAATGCTTGAGACTGATCAAAACTTGGATTTCTGTCTAAATCAATCTGATGAGAATCCCCACCAAATGAGTTATGATCAAGAGGAACAGAATCTGATTGCAGGTTTAAAGGGATGAGTTCAAGTTCGTCTCTAATGGAGGTGGATGAAACTTGACAGTCATGGACAGATAATGAATTGTTGGACAAGAGGTCCATCAAAGTAGAACCTGATTGAAGAATATCAATCAATATCAATGAATCTCATAAACCCTTAATCTTATACTCAAACATTCGATCAATCAGTAGATAAAAAATGATACCCACATCAAAAAATTTGAAGATTGTTAAATAAATTACCTGAGATATTCCGTTGAAAGAGATCGAAGAAATATACCACCCAAAACGGAGACAAAACAAGAAGAAAGTCCCAAGGCGAAGGATCCCAATAACAGCAACCCTTAGTTCCTTATGATTGAACAATGACAAGAAATGAATATAAAAATGAACAATTTGAAAATTTCCAACAGAGAATGATTAGATAAATCCACCCACCTTCTAGTTTTCTGATTAAAAAAATAGATAAATCCAACGTCAATCATTCCAACTTTCATACGTGGGTAGACTAGAAACAGAGAACCAGCCGCCGTAGTTCTTCAAACTCTCTCTTTCTCTTTCATGGCGGTGGTTGTTTGGTTCATTCAAAGTTGGGGATTTTGAATCCCCTAACCACCAGTTGGTGGACCTAAAGCTTATTCTTAAACCTCCATTTAAAGCATTGTTATAGTTGTAATACAAAGTCTCTCACCAGCAATGACTCTCTCTCTCTCTCTAACAAATTACTTATTTGAAATTGTTTGTATACATACAACTACTATACTTTTTTTCATACAATTTTTTTTTAAAAGAATATCATCATTTTTTTTTGTATGGTGAGACAATCTCATATTTGTTAGAGACATCGTACTTATTTTTACATTGTCGTGATGACTAGTATCTTGAGTATTTTGTATATTCTATAGAGATTCACTTGGTGATGCACGGATCTTTGAGTAATTGGGAAGAAGTTTGAATTAATGCGACTTATATATATATTTTAGTTATTATACAAGTTATTTTCTGGTGGACTATGTCGAAGAGAAATTGTCGAACTTTTATTGATCGCAGTCGTCGATGTTTATAATTAATAATATAATGTTGTTATAACGTTTTCTGAGATTCGTTCCGAAAAATTGATAGAATCGATTTGGGAGTTAATTGTTTTTCTCGATAATTTACAAACTCAATAACATATTTAGTTTTCATTTATGATTTTTTGTTGTGATTAAACATTTTTATAATTTTTTATAGAGAAATGATTTGGGCAACACAATTATAACGAAATCAAGGTCACGAATCCGACGTGTTTTGTCGCATATGCAGAAGATAAAAAAATTTCTCTCCGAAAAAATGGCCATGTTTGGTAGATTTTTGTTCTGAACATAGCCATGATCGAGAGTTTTCTATCCCAAACATGGCCATGTTCGACAGTTTTTTGTCTCGAACATGACCATGTTTAGAAGGTTTTTTATCCCGAATATTACCATGTTCGGGAGATTTTTTTTCCGAACATAACCATATACAAGAGAGAACTATTATTATTATTTTCGGGGAAACTGCCATGTTCGAATTTTTTTATAATTCTTTCTCTTGTCAAAGTGACAGTTATGTCAGATTTGTGGTCTTAATTTTGTTAAGACTATGACTTTTTAATATAATTTCAAAATGAATAAAAATATTTATTTTTAATTAACTTTTTAATATATATATATATATATATAATATTTTATTTAAAATAACTATTAAATGAACAGTAAACAAACTAAGTAAGGATATTTTAAATAAAATATTTTGAATTATTTTGTGAGTAAGATTAACCATTTTAATTTATATATAATTTTATTTATTTAAAATTATATAAATATTTTTTTCTTATTTATTAAAATAACTTTATAATATTAATATATATATTTTAATAATATTTTGAATTTTTTAATATGATTAATAATATTTTTTAATAAGAATAATTTTAATATATATAATTCTATTTATAATACATTCTTATTTGAAAAATATATCTTGTCTTTAAATAGTAGAATAAGTTATAATATTAAAAAAATAAAATTTAGTGCTTTAGTTTCTTAATTTAATAAATATTTTAGTAATTATTTTAAATAAAATAATGCTTTTGCTTAAAAATATGTTTCTAAATTATTATTGATTTTAATAATTATAAATATTATATATATATATATTAAAATTATTAATTTGATTAAAAATTAAAATAAAGTTATAATTTAAAATAAACAAATTAGATGAAAATATGAAATATTTATATAAATAATTTTTTATTAATAAAAAAAATGTTCCTAGTGATTTTGTGTTGCCTTACCTACCTAGGGCAGGTATATGCTTTCAGCTTTGGATGTCCAATAATAAAAAAAGTAGGCATACACATATTATTATATTTTAAAATTAAGCAGAATAAAAATTTAATATAATATATAATTGGTTTAATTATTTGATTGAATGATATATCACCATAATAAGTCATTTTTTATTATATCAAAAAACAATTATCCAGGTAATTAATTTTTTTCTGTTTGAATTGGGTTTATAGATTTTAATGTTATCCCTATTTGTAAATATATCAACTTTTTGGGTGTTCTTAATAAATAATTAAAAAACAAAATGGGTGTATTTATAGTGATTTGATCATTCATCTTAATAATTTATAATAAAAAAACTAGTTTTACCCTATGATATTTTAATAAAAAAAACTAGTCTTACCCTATAATATTTTAATAAAAAAAAAAGAATACAAGATGCCATTTCTTTAGGATGTATCTACATTTATCTAATGCATTTAAAAACTTTACCTTTTAGAAAACTCGGTTTCCTCTCTATTATTATATCTCTTTTAATTATGATAGTAAATAGATGTTGATGTATTCAAGGGGTTGAGAATTGAGATTGACAAATATAAAATTTCCAACCAATAAAAAATTGAAAAACCCACCAATATATATTAGAGCAATAATATTTGTATTTGACTATACTTCTATATAGGATTGTCTGATATCATTTTGTGATATTTATAACTTATTATTTTATTTTAAAGTAGTGATATTATAATATATATGTCTGTTTGCTATTTAAATTAACGTGTTTTAGTGAAAATTTGAGAATCAAAACATTTGATTATCAAAATAAGAAAATAAAATAAAAAATACAATGGCCCAAATTTAAAAATATAAAATAAGAAAATAACAAATTATTTGATTATCAAAATAATAATGAAGTCTACAAATTAATCAACAAGTTTCGTATCGTCATATTGTGAATAATCTTATCGACTTATTTTTATTATTCAATTTAGTCTAATTTCTTTGTAATAAGATAGTTCAACGATAAAATATCTATCTTTTTAGTTCATATTTTTATGATAAAATCTATTTATTATATTCAAATTATGCCAAATTTGCTTAATATTAACATTAAATTTTCAATTATAATTAAAATAATATTTTACACAAATCGATCAAATATATTAAGTATATTTTTTTTAATATTCAATAATTCTATGATACAGCTAGCCCTTTAGTATAATAATAAGTTTTAAAATAATAAGAAATTATTCAACTATCTGTTATTGTTTATATCGAAATTTGCATTCTCATTTTCTTATTTTGACCCCCAACAATGAAAGCATGAATGTCTGGTTACATAAAATTTGGTAGAGAAAAGGGGTATTTTCGTATTTTCAGCTTAGTCCACGTTTACAAACATGGATCATGTTGAAGACCAATGCTTTGGCTTTCCTTTAGTGGGCTGTTGTAATTTTTTTTTTAAAATTTAAATTTAAGATATTATTTCTTCTTTTTTTTTTTTATGAAAGAAAATAAACTTAATTTAAAAGTTAAAATTAACATCTAGATATGTAAACAAATGGATTCTTTAATCCAACAAAAATGAAGTTTTAAGGGCAAAAACGAGACACACATGTATGAAAGAAACGGGTTTAAGCCAAGAAACATTAATCATCTTCTTTTTAAGATACCAAAATCATGTCGAACAATTTTTTTTAAACTGATACAAACGTTTTGAGATGACAACTTCAAATAAAGATATCATATGAGTGGAAAATTATGTGAAGATAAAATTTGGGGATAATCATTTTCACTTAAAAGCTTTTGTTTCTATGTTTTTTTGGATGATCATATTAACTTACAAGCTTTTGTTTCTATGTTTTTTTTTTCTTCTGAATATTATTGAGTTTTTATGTTTAAGAGATTCTCATTTTACTGATTATTTAAAAAAAACAAATGGTTACTAATGATTTTTTTTTATGATATTGGTGACCAAAATGTCTATGAATTTGTATGTGCCTTGAAAACAAGCTTCTATTTAGAAGAGACTTATTCAAAAAGCTGGATAAACATACCCATTGATGAGGATGTCTCAACTAGATTCAGAAACTAATTTGCATTTTTTTTTTATAAAAGTGGTGAAAAACCTAGACACTCATTTATTATACCCAATCTATAATCTAAATATAATTCCAAAGTCAAATAATGTATTCTTTAAAATTTCTATTCGGCTAATCGTACGAGATTAAAATAAATAATTAGTTTAAAAATAATATTAATGTATCGATCGGTTTTAAAAATAATTAAATTCTAATTATTTTAAATAAAACATAAAAGATAAATAAAATGGACAATTAAATAAATAGACTAGATAAAATAAATATATCTAATTAATGTTGTTTTTATTAATTTGTAATGATTAAGAAAAAAAAATCTTCATAAAGTTCATTTATATTTTTATATTTAATCTTTTCTTATTATCATATCAGATAAACTTAAATTAAGTTTATTATTTATCTTTAGTTCTAGGATAGAGATTAGGTTAGAAGTTAGACGCATTAATCATGATATGATTGGTCAATTTGAAAACAAAAGTGTGTTTTCAATAAAAAAAAATTATCAAATTGTTTGTAGCATAGATCATCTATTTGGTGTGGCTACGTGAGATATAACGACGATTCTCTTTCTCACTAACCAATATTACATGTATTTAGAAGAAAAACACTTAAAAAAAAAGAGTTTGTGCGAAATTTATTTTTTCTTAACTTTAAAGAAAAATTAGGCAGCGACTTTATATATGTCAAAACAATATTTATTTTTTGAAAAGTCGACTTTAAAAATGACGGTACAAGAACCAAGCTAAATTCTTGTTCGAAACGGAAATACACAATAGGACCATGACACAGAATTTTATATTAGCATGGAATCAAGAAAACCACAACACACTAGGAGTCATAATCAACATTAATTTCATCTTTTATGACTTGTTTTTAAATTTTCATTTTGACAAGCCTAGCAAATGTGCAAAGACTTACTATGTCTCTTATGTTGGAAGTTTTCTTATTTTTAGAGAAATGACAATTGTTAATTAAAAAAATATATATAAGAACAAATTTAACTATAATAATTAAATAATTGTTTTTTATAAATGCTAAACCTTAATTATAATGCCAGTTGGGTTTCTTTGGTATAATTATTAAGAGGTTGACATAATGAACATGGGGGAAGCTAGTACTAGATATGGCCAACCACTATGAATGTCATTTAATTTATTCATCTAAAAAACATACAACATAACTATATAAACACATCAATATTGGAAACACTTTCAAGCTAACCATTTCCATTTTCCATCGATCTCGAAAGAGAATTAGAATCGATCATATGGCATCTAGAGGTGAATTAGGCCGATCGATGATGTGGTTGGTGGTCATCTTAGTTGGTTCGTTTTGCTTGAACCATGTTCGAGCCGACTTCACAACCGACACGACTTTCAATTTTGGATCCCATCAATCTTCAATTCTCAACAATGGATCTGACCTACAACTTGTCCTCACCAATTCTTCGGGTAAATTAATTTTTAACTTAATTGTTATAAATTTTCTAGTTTTATTGCATAATTTACAAGTTTAATTATACATTTTCAAATATAGGTGGGGGCATTCAATCAAAGAACCAATACTTGTTTGGCAGCTTTGAAGTATCGATCAAATTAATTCGAGGAAACTCAGCTGGAACTGTCACAACATTCTACGTATGTGAAGGAGAAATATGTATTAAATATTGATAATGTTAATTGAATGTTTTCCTATACGGATTATTGCAGCTATCTTCTATCGGAAATAATCATGATGAAATCGACTTCGAGTTCTTGGGAAACGAAACGGGACAACCTTATACTATCCATACAAATATATTTGTCAAAGGAGTGGGCAATAAAGAACAACAATTCCGCCTTTGGTTCGACCCAACTTCTAGCTTTCACAACTACACCATTCATTGGAATCCTTCGGAAGTTGTGTAAGTATTATATCTTTATTTTTAAAAGGTTACTTAAACAATTGTTACTCATTCGATAATAACATAGAATGATTATGTTTTAAGGTATTTTAGTTGATGATTTAATTTGACTACTAAATAATTCAATTTTCACTAAAAAAAAAAAAAAAAAAAAACATATATTTCATTTAGGTGGGCACCATGATCGGTGAAATGTTATATTAAATTATTCAAGAGAACAAAACATAGTGCACAAAAAAACAATGATAGAAGCCCCAAAAGACTACATATGATTTTTCTAGTCAATTAAACCTTAATTACCATCACAATTCATTAAATCTCAAAGCATTTTTACATCTCAATGCAAAATATGATGTTGATCGATTGCTTTTTGTTCTCAGGTGGTACGTGGATAACTTTCCAATTCGAGTATTCAGGAACTACGAAAACCAAAATAAAAATATCACTTATGCCAACAAGCAGCCAATGCGAGTTTACGCTAGCTTATGGAATGCTGACGATTGGGCGACTCAAGGTGGACGTATCAAGACTAACTGGACACTAGCCCCGTTTGTTGTCAAGTATCGCGGGTTCAAACCAAGTGCATGTGTGTGGACAGGAGTTGCGAGTATTAGCCAATGCGCTAAGAACATCCCCGCAAATTGGTGGGCATCTCCAGCTTATAGCCAATTGAGCACTGCCCAAAAGAACAAGATGACATGGGTGAAGAACAATTACAAGTTCTATGACTATTGCAATGACATCAACCGTTTTCAAAGGAAAATGCCTGCAGAGTGTTCCTTGCCTCAATTCTAAGGGATTTCTTTTTAATATCTTCAAGTTTTTTTTCTCACAATTTACCTTTCCACCTTCATTCATTTTATATCATGGAATTGACACTAAATTTCTACTCTAATAAGTTAGTGAAATGTGAGACTTAAACCCATAATCTTGATGATATGCATTATTGCTTTCCACACATTCACAAGTTTTTCTTTTAGAACATTTTTCTTTATGTCTTTTACTTACACTTTTTTTCAAATAATTGTGTATTATTTTCATAAGTTTCGATAACTTAATAAATAGAGTGCACCAATTAAACAGTGAGAAACACCCCGGATGAGAATACACCACCTGAAAACAAATATCTCATACAAAGGATAACGATAAAACTATTAAAACTTGAACGATAAAACATTAGTTAGTCGGTTCCCATCAGAGGCTCATATATGATGTAACATACATAACCGGTCTCTGGCTTGGTGTCCTAAAACCGTATGAAGACTTATTTTTGAGAAAAGTCTGGAGATATTTTGTTTGTTGATATTTTGAGTTTTTATTTGTTTTCTTTTCAAAAAGATGAGTATGTCAAATTTGCATAAACTTTAGTGAAAATAATCATGAGACGTGGTTACTTATTTAAATGAAAAATAAATAAAATGTTAAAAGAAAACAAGTCCTCAAAATAGGGATTCCATGCTAAATCAATATGGAGCTTACTTAATTTGATTGATTCCAAATGACCATGTTCAGGATATTTATATAAATCTTTTGAAGAAAATATCAAGTTTTTTTTAATGAAATCCTATTTGTCCGAACATACTAAATCATCATGAACATAAGTTTTTTTTAATAATCAGGCATTATTTGAACCACCCAAATGTCCCGAAAATGAGTATGTCCCGAAAATGAGTATGTTCACATTTTGGTCCCGAACATGGTCATGTTCAGAATATATTTGTACCATAATCACTATGTTTGGGACAAAAAAGTCACATAGTCATGTATGTATACTTCAAAACAACATAAGTAATAATATTTTTCGGGTTCTAGGTGCACTATACAAAATAAAAATAAAAATAAAAATAAATGTTTTGTATAATTGAACCTCAAAACATACTATTTTGAAAAGAAAAAAAATCTGTTTTGAATAAATGAAATTGTAAGTACTAAAAATTTACATCCCAATTTATAATATTAAATAATTATTTTGGATAATTTTTAAATAAATAAGAGAAAAACAATTAACTTCATGGCCAAAAACCTATTTAAAACAATTAATTAGAATTAATTAATGTATTAATTAATCAAATTAATTAAGAGTTAAGGCCAAAATAAAAAAATAAAATTATTTAGGATAAATGTTGTACCTATATTGTCTCAAAATAATTTTAAAAAAATTAAAGGACAAAAATAAATAATTTAGAGTGAATTTTGTATCTAATTCACCTAAAAGAATTATTAATTTAAATCCTAAAAATATATAAAATAAATTGGTAAAATATTTGCCATTTTTATTTTAATATTTTTTTTGTATTTAAAAAAAATCAAAATTAAAGCCAAATGGGTAAAAGAAAAATCAATTTCAAACAAATCATTAAAGTTTTAATAAAAACATAAATCGACAATCCAGAAGATTCGTTGTAGCAGAATTCGTGACCATCGGATCAGCGCTAGATTTTCATCCATCTCCTAGGAGAAGGCCGCGTAGCCGGTTGTAGCCAAAGCAATGCGCGCCCGGGCTGCAGCGGAACAGATAACGCCCCGTACCCAGAACGTTAACGTAACACCAACGTTTGACAGAACACCAACAGAACGTTGAAAAACACTCAAAACGACGTCGTTTTGAGCGCCACCTTCGTCTTCATCGCGACCGCGGTCTGGATAAGCTTGAACAACCGTGGATGATTATTTTATTTTTGGAACTTCCTCCACAGTCCATTGTTTCGGCTCATTTAAAGCTTGCGAGGGTGATCATTTCTCTATATCAAAATAGAGATGAATCACCCTATCCGATGATGACAACTTGTCAATAACATCCGAAAGCCATTAATGAGTTTTGGCTATTCATGCCATTAGAAGCTTCAATCGACATTAGGACAGTATAAATACATCCCCTAAGATCATTCCGAAGTACACCTACCAACACAGAAGCCTCAAATAAAAAAAATCGAAATCTGCCATTAACGCTTTAAAGCTTCGGATTTTTCGAATTTTTTGTTTAAGGCTTTGAAGATTGGATCTGTGCATCTAGAAAGTTTCTTTAAGGATCAATGAGTATTCTCAAATCCTTGATAAAGTTTCAATCAACTTCTAATTCATATTTACAGTTTGAATTTGAAATATTTATTTTTCAAATTGCATAAGCTTGTATGCTTGTTGTTTATGGTGTTTTATGGTTAGAAATTCATCCCTAGATAATTTATGAACTATCTAGATAGGATAGAACTAATCAATCCATCTAAACAACAAAAACATAAATCTGAATTAAAAAATTAAAAAAATGGGTTTGTTATTCTTGGGTTAATTCGATCGAATCACAGCCCAAAAAGCTTCCCAACATGATTGTAATGACATTGTGCAACTGTTTGGATCATATTTGATCAATCCGAATAATGTTTGATCAAAATCAAAATTTTCAAAATAAAATAAATTTTTTGATTTCTTGAATTGTTCAAAACGAACATCCAGTGTTCTTGTTTTGGTACCAATCAATTATATGTGTTATAATGGAGCTATTAGATAGCTCATTTCACTTAAAAATAGCTTTTAAATTAAAATTCAAATTTTGATCATAAACTGTTTTGAAAAAAAATTAATTATCATCTAGGTTGATTCATACCTTTAGATGATGATCAACATATTATTGGGAGCTTTGTGAAGCTACCCAAGATTTTAGATCAAAGAATCGAAGCTAAAAAATGAATTAAGAAAATCAAAACATTGTGTTCTTGAGGACTGAGGCCTGTGAGTCTAGGACCGAGACCAAATACCGATAAAAACGATCCAGGACCAAGACCTAAGACTGGTGTTCTTGAGATAGGACCAAGATCTAGGACCAATGTTCTTGATCTAGAACCGAGAAATCTAACCGATGATTCTCACATAGGACCGAGAGTTCTGGCCTAGGACCGAGATTCCCAAAACCTAGGACCGAAGAACTTAGACCAAAGCTAGCCCTAGACTAAGAGGTTATACACCTCAACCGAGAAACCTAGCCTCAGGCTAGTCCATGATCGATAGGTTTTTACACCTAGACTGGTAAGATTAGCTAAGGACTTAGAGTCCTTAGCACCTTGACCAAGAGACTCTGGTACTCAGACTGAGAGCTCTCGAGCCCAGACCGAGGGTCTCCGGATCTCGACAGAAAAAATCGGACCTATGCCTTAGGACTCTGGTCCTAAGGCCTATTTGGTTCCACTTTTCAAAACCCAAAATTATTTTTGTAATTTTAGGAATTCAAATTATTTTCTAAAAATCCCGAAAAATTAGAAAATGTATTTTAAATATTTTTGGGATATTTCCACAAAAATATTTCAACAAAGGCTTGTTTAGTGTTTATTTCTAAACCTTAATGCCTTTAAAAATGACTGATATTTTTCAGGTATTTCCACTCTAGTTATCATCCGCTATAGGTACCACCATTGAAATATTGATATTTCAATATTTTAAATAACGCTAAAACCTAAAAGAACGACTAGGACCGGAAGAATAATTTTTTTTGGGGAAAACAGTTAAAACCATTTAATTAAAAACCCAAAAGTGGGAGGATCAAGAATCAAATCTAGACAAATCTTAGCTATGATTGAAGGATGACAATTAAACGACCCTAAAGAAAATGATTAGTAGCAATCAATCATACAAACAAAGATTACAGACAAAGACTATAAACTGTATTAAATCCTAATTATCCCAATCAGAATTTTTATTTCTATACCAACCTATTGTATCAACAGATTATCTTCCTCTTTTCCTTCCTCTTCCCCTTCCTCTGAAGAGTTTAATGAATACTACATATTCTCATTTTGATTTTTTTTCTTTATATGAACCCGTTCTGATTTGATAGAAAGAATTATTTTCTAGGATTTTCGGGCTCTTCACCTTGTTGTTTTCAACTTGAATTTCTAGATAAGTCTTATGATTCTTGTCTTTGCTTCCTTCAGCTTCATTTATGGTATCCTCTGCGACAACCTTCGTAACATCTACTTCAGCTTGATTATTCTGAGTATCCTCCTCTGTGGTTTTCTGTATTACAGCTTGACTTGTTTGAGAATCAACTTCTTTCATCATCTTCATTCTCTATTTCATTGTTACCTTTATTCTTTTCTTCAACAGAAACCCCTTTAATATATTTTCTTCAATTTCATTGCTTTCTTCATTTTCATTGGTTTCTGCTTCTTTCTATTCCTCCACATTTTTCTCTTTGCTTTTAGACTCCCTTATTTCTTTTCTTGATTTTTTGCTTCTTGGCCTTTTAGTATCTTCTGCTCATCTTCCATAGCTTGAGCATATTTTGTGCTGGCATGTTGGAAAGTATTGCAGAATACACATCTGTCTGGTCTCCATTCATAAGTGATTCCCATGACATTATATTTTCTTTTCCTGTCGACCACTGTCATATTATTCGGTAATGTGCTACGAGGATTCACCTCTATGCTAATTCTAGAAAAGGATAAATGCTCTCCTCCTTTTATTAGGTCCATGTATAATCGTTTTCCCAATAACCCTGCAAAATGACTAATGGCTTCTTCTTTCATGCATTTTTATTCCATACCTCATTTACTTTCCAGGTAGAGTTGCTCCTAATAGTATAGGTCTTCGATTTAGGGGCCTTCATCAACTCCCTCATTATAGTCACTGACCAGTTTACTATCTCTTCATATTATTCCTTCTTCAGTAAATCCAGTCCTGAAGATAATGAATATTGTGTTGAATTGTTATATGCTGGACTTTCTCCTTATTAAGAACAATCTCTCCTTTTTTAGAATGCATCAGAAGCTTGGTGATTTGGTTTTTGAGGCCAAACAGATTGGCTCTTTCATTGTAACCAACTTTCCAGACTCCTTCATTCTTTCATTGTTTTCCTACATTATTTTCTTCAGCATTTTCCACAACATTTGATTTTCCTTTGCTTTTGTCATGTTTTTTTTGAATGACTTCTTCAGCAATCTCTTTGAGACCTTCCATAACAAACTCTTTGACTTCCTTAGCTTTATTACTCTTCTTTTTCTCCATTGTTGAAGAAGATAACAAATAATAAAGCAGAGTAAATGCAGAAATAGGGCAATTCAGAAACCTTAAAAATTTAACGACAAAATCATTTCCAAAGGCAACCTCCAAGAACACCAAAGATTAGAGAACACACTGACGCTCGCAATCAGAAAATAAGCATCCAGAAAAGCTACCAACGAAATTCTGAGTGATTTAGGGTTATCGGCACTTACTTCGCGAATAATTGATTAAAACTATAAGGTTATACAACCGATTTTCAAAAGTCAACTTTATAAGTAGAGACTATTTTTGGACGGGTACGAAGGATGAAGCGCGAAAACTCTTTCTCGAGTATCATCAAACTTCGAACCAAAACGAAACTCTGGTGCAAAATACGTTTGTACACATGCACCTTTCTATTTATTTTCCTAAAATCAATTGGCGACTCTCTCTTCAAATAAATAATTTTTTCTTAAATTAATTATGTTTAATTAATTTAAACCAGATTTCAAATCAAATCGTCATTTGGTTATAACAAATCCATATTATTAAAATTTGAATAAAATTAATTATTTTTACGTAATTAATTTTAAAAACTTCTAGTAACTATCAAAATCTTTTAAAAATAATGTTTTATTTTAAAAAGATGTCTGACACGCAAACCAATGTTGAAACCATCGAATCTCGAGTCACCCCGGGTTCCTCCTATATTGTCACGTGTACACCAAACACATGCTAAGTTACGAGGAATTTCCCGGAGATTACAAAAATGAATAAATATAAGATTTTGAGTTTTGAGAAGATTTTCGTCGAAAAGAGGTGAGAGAAAGAGAAATTATTTCAAGACAATCATTTCAGAATAATGAGCGCAAAAATTGAATTAAGACATATTTTTAGACATAAATTATTATTATATTTTAATTTTCTATTTCCTACATATGTGACAGATCACGTTGAATTCATGACTTTACTTTCGTTATAATTTTCTTTATTTAATTATTCTATCATTGTTATTGTAGTTTAATGCTATCTTTTTATTTTACTTATTATTTTATGATATTCAGAGGAGATGATGATAAAGCCAATTAATTATTCTCTAGTTTTGTTCTTAACAAGTTTTGAATTTGGATTCACAATAATGGAAGGGGTTTTGCATTTAGAATTTGGTTTGTTTGAGACAAAGTTGAAGAGTTGATTCTCTTTTAGAACAAGTATGACTCGCGATCTTATAACATAGTTTAGTCGGTTAAATTATTTGTTAACACATATATAAGAGTAATGATATAGTTTAGTCTGTTAATACTTTGTTAATATATATATATATATATATATATATATATATATATATATAATAAGAGTAATAATAAAGGGGATAAATTTGATGTCTGGAATGATATTAGGAATGATATGATAACATTTGAGTGGACTTGAAATTTAATAGGAGAAAATTGTTTCATTTTTCAATTTCACTCAAATGCTGTCGCATCATTTCTAACACTCATTTTATTAGGACATTCTAGTTAATTAATTTTTTTTTTTTTTTATAGTTTTAGATTTGTATTTTCATGTTTTTATAGTTATCTTAAACATTGAGACAAACAAACAGTTGTCAAACTTAAAGTCTATATGGACTATATGGATTTTGTTAAAATCACAGTCTTTAACATTTACAGATTATTTCCTTAAAATAACATTAATCATTTATAAGTTTAAACACAATTATGGAATGACTTTGTGGTAAAGAAACACTAGAATCAAGTGTATTTATATATATAAAAAAAAATTGTCCAAATTTGAACCAGAAAATAATACTAATTCAACTAAAACTAATGCTATAAACTAAATCGATCAAATTGTCAAAATCGATTTAAACGAATAGGCCAAATTGAATGACCAACATTTTATTGAAAGTTCAACTGCAATCAATAAAATTATGTTAAGTTCTTTAAAAAAAAAAGTAAAATATAATAATAATAATAATAATTATTCACTGACCAATTTTTATACACTATTTATTTTATTACTATTATAGAATATTTTCGTAGATATGTGTCAATAATTTAACTATAATAAAAACCATCTGAATCAAAACATTTTTTGATGTGAAATTTTGGAAATTTCCCATTCTCATTTTTGTCCGTTACTAATTAAATATAAAAATGGGATGTTATAAAAGAAGAATTAACTTATCACCTCAATTTCATTCTTTTTCTGATCTATTCAAGAATTCTCCACGGAACAAATATCGGGTCGATAATCTTTTCGGAAAACCGTTACTATCTATTATAGATAGACGATAAAAATAATATTTGTATTCATATAAAAAAATTATTTTAACTAAAATAATTTATAATATAAATAACTTAATAAATTCAATATTAATTTTGATCCTTAATATCTTTATTTTTTAATATACCAAAAAAAAGTGTGAAATATAAGTATATGTAAAGAGACACTAAATATATGTTTTTATGATATTTTGTTTTATGTTTTTAGTATTGTTATGTGAGAATGTAGAATATACAACTATTTAGTGGTGAAATTGAAAATAAAAAACTCAATAAGCTAAGCTAATTTGATGTTGGTTATTTGAGGGGTTTTATTTAAAATTTTGTTAATGAAAAATAAATTATTTGGTTTTGTAATTAGTTGAATAATATAATTATTTTTGTATAAATTATATAAAAATATTTAATGGATGATTTCAGATTTATTAGTTGAAAAAATATGTAAAGGGTTAAGTTTTTGATAAAATTCTAAAACAAAATCTAAAAACTAAAAACAAACTATAACTTGGATAGGATACATGAATTACCTAAATATTCTAGAAAAAAAAAATTTACCATAGAAAGCTGTTGTGTAAATTAAAATTAGTGAAAATATTTCATGGAAAAAACATGATTTATTGAATTGATGATCAGATAAAACTTGTGAATGCTAATTTTGGCCAAGCACTGCCTGATCTCTTTATCCACCAAATAAATGCTTTTTTCATTTCTTGATTAGTTGGTTAGTACACATCTTATTTATGTCAAAATACTAAATTTTTTCAATCGAAACTAAATAATTAGATCGAAATATTAAAAACAATACATAGAGTGAAATTGTGACTTCGATTCAGACTATGACATATATCCTAATTTTGTTGGGCAATCGAAAATATTTTGTCAATGCGAGGAATGTCGTGCACATTTGTTTGAATGTCTCACAAAATTTGCATCGTTTAGTACTGTGTCACAATTAATTAAGTAATGTAAATATGAAGCTAAACTTTTGGTTTTTATTTTCAATTATTTGAATTTCAATGAGCTAACTAAAAATAATAATTCTAACTGTAAAAAAAAAATTAAGAAAAATTATTTATGTGATTAATCATAACCAAATATTTATTTGGATGAAACATATTTATATCAAATTTCAAGCAATTCAATGTTGGATGAAACCTCTATATATCTAATTTGAATGAAACAATTATTTATACAAAGTCTCTTCCAAGTCTTAAATATTAATTGTTTTTCTTCATTTAATTTATTTGTTCATCAAACACTAAAATGATTTTTTCATAAGAAAATAATAAATCATATTTAAACCATTACACTCTCCTTTCACTTTCTTCCATTACCATTTTAGGGCACTTGTTACAAAAGAAAAAAGACTTCGTAATTGAACTTAATTGACTATGTTACAAATTGTTCATCAATTATATGAAAATGACCTAATTAAATACTCCTTTAAGTTCTTTCTCTATCTCTCTTCTATAAATTAATTGTAACAAAAGTTGCTCCTTCATCAATGGTAACAATGGGGATGAGAATTATCTTCCATTTGCTACTCTCCATAATTCTTACTTTCTCATTAACAAATGGTGAAGCGTCCACGAACCCTTCTTTATTCAACCATAACAACTTCTCAACCGATTTTATCTTTGGAACGGCGTCATCATCATATCAGGTTTGATTTATAATAAAACATACACACTTCGATCAATCGCAATCTTTTCTTCGCCTCGCAATGGTTTTGTATTTTTAGTTATGTTTTTCTTTAGTATGAAGGGGCAGTACAAGAAGGGGGTAGAGGCCCTAGTATATGGGATACATATGTTCACAAGTATCCAGGTACTACTATATGTTAGTTTTTATTTTTTATTCAATGAATTCTTGGTCATTTGATTTAAAGTTCGAAATGAATAAATATAATGACAAAAGTAAGTAACTTAAGACGAAGTTTACATACCAAACACGAAGTCGTTCGACTAGTTGAACCAATAACCAAACAAGGCAAATGTTTGTTACTTAATTTTTTTTAACAGGTTAATATTTGATGGAATCTAACACCATTTCTACAAAGAAATCAAAACACTATTTAAATCTGTTTAAAAATAATAATTGTCAATATAATTACTATTTACATTATGTATGACAGGTAAAATAGTAGATGGTAAAAATGGAGATATAGCAGTTGATTCATATCATCGCTATAAGGTATTATATTGGGCACAATCATTATCATATTTTATTATCTTGATCATGAATTGAAAATGAATATATTTATTAAAAATTATAAGAAAATATGAATCATAATTTTTTTTAAATATTATATCAAATAAAGTAAAAATTACACTATAATAATATAAAATAAATTTTATTTTATAAGAGTTTTATATTTATTTTTCTTCGTAATAATATAAGATTTTAAATATATAACTATAAAAAAAATACAATATTTATTTATTAACTTGGCTTGGCTGGCCTAATATGTGGTGAAATATATTTATATACTATAAATGTTTTATTTATACATTTCTTAATTTATTTAATTAAAGATTATAGTCATTCTAGGCAGGCTTAGAGAAAGGTGTTACAAGACAAATTGTTGGTCAGTACAGTTTTTTAATAAAATATCTTATTTTAATATTTAATATTTCAGCTTAATTATTTTATTATAAAATAAAATATTATAAAATTATTATTTTTAAATAAGATTAATTATAGTATAATAAAATAATTAAGTTAAAATGTTACTTAAATCCGTCTGATTGACCACCCTACTTTAAGTTCAGTGAAAAAGTATAAAAATTTATTTTAAAATGTAATTAAGTTTAAGTTTCACATTTAGACTATTTAAAAATAATTATTATTATATTCTAAGTTGTGTTAAATTTTTTTCAATCACAACTTTTCAATATTTAGCAAATAAATAAAATTGGGAATGGAACATTAAAATATATTATTTCCAAGATTTTGATATTTGAAATTATATATATATGTGTGTTTCAGGAAGATGTCAAAATTATGAAAGACATGGGATTAGATGCTTACAGATTTTCGATATCATGGTCCAGAATATTGCCTAGTAAGATATTTATTTAGTTTATTTTTTCACATTTATATTTTATCCATTTTTTTTCTTTTAATTATATATATATATATATATTATTATTATTATATAACCTATAATATTCTATAATAGATCCTATAATATTTAAATTCTTGAATTGTAGGTGGAAAATTAAACGGCGGTTTAAACATGGAGGGTATTCAATATTATAATAACCTTTTAACTGAGTTATTTGATAAAGGTAATTGTCATTTTTATTTTATTTTATTAATCTGTTTCTTTATATTATGATTGACTACTTCTAACATGATAAAGAAAAAACATTCTTTATTATGGTAAAATAATGACAATCATTAGTGTTCTTAAGAGACTTCTAAAGATTAGATATACCCTAGTTAATTCAAAGTTATTTTACTATAGTA
Source organism: Impatiens glandulifera (assembly GCF_907164915.1). Classification (NCBI taxonomy): domain Eukaryota; kingdom Viridiplantae; phylum Streptophyta; class Magnoliopsida; order Ericales; family Balsaminaceae; genus Impatiens; species Impatiens glandulifera. Next base: position 63,058,563 of record NC_061864.1, read on the forward strand.
AAAGATCAATAACCACGACATATATTGACATCGTTAAAACCTTATACGATGATATATAATTACCATCATTAAATAAAATCTTAAAAACGTACCATACATTTTTCTAATACACGACAATATATATTTTCCCACATTAATACTCAAATTCTAATAATTTTACCGCTGATATTGATAGCTATTTTACACATTAAATTACTATCATGAATCACTTCATTGTAGGTTTAGTACCCTTTGTCACTTTGTTCCATTGGGATCTTCCTCAAGCTTTAGAAGATGAATATGGTGGATTCTTAAGCCCTAATATTGTGTAAGTAACTACTTCACATATCACTAATGTAATTAATGTTGGTGTTGTAATTCTTAGTTTTGATATTGTTTTCGAAGTAAATCATTTTTGATATATGTCTTAATTAGAGTTTCATTTATATATTTTTGATCAATTTTAATAAATTTATTATTATTAATTTTAAATACTAATAAAAACATAATAACTTTTTCCAAATCATAACATTATAAGTATACTAGTTAGAGATGAGGCCCTTGGTTGCTTCTTTTCAACCATTATAGTTTACCACACTAAAACTTGGATTTTGGCTCGTTATGTTATTTCTTATTTTTCGAGATCATTCTTTAAAAAAACATTCAGATTATCATTGATTTATCGAACTTTTAAGAGAAAATATCTCTCAATTTTTAAGACAGTCCCTTCTTTATCATCAAGGGCAGAGTTATCACAAGCATTTAAATCGCAATAATTTTACATTCAAAATTATTTTGTTTATATATACTAATGATATAAAAAGGTTAAGTAATATTGGTAAGCACATATAACACTAGGAGAAATAAGGGTTTTTTTACTAGTGTAATGTCAAATTAAGAATATTATACAAATGTTACAGGACAGATTTCCAAGACTATGCTGATATTTGTTTTCGAGAATTTGGAGACCGGGTAAAGTATTGGATCACACTTAACGAGCCATGGTCATATAGTTATGCTGGTTATGCAACCGGAAATTTAGCACCAGGGCGTTGTTCGCCTTCGATATATATAAATTGCACTGGTGGGGATTCTTCAACCGAGCCTTATTTAGTAACGCACCACCAACTATTGGCTCATGCAGCAGCAGTAGAGTTATATCGAGATAAATATCAGGTTCGATATTGTTTATTTCTTTTTACATCTTTATTATAGATTTTCACCATCCAATATTTTTTGTTAAAGGCACATCAGAAGGGTAAGATTGGTATTACACTAGTAGCCCAATGGACTGTTCCTTACTCAGAATCAAGGCATGATCAAAATGCCGCATTAAGATATCTTGATTTCATGGTTGGATGGTGAGTGAATTACTATTATTATATGATCATACTTTTTTTCGGCAATTTTGCATTACGAATAAATTAATTACAGGTTTGTGGATCCGTTAACTAGCGGTGTCTATCCACGAACAATGCGATTTCTTGTTGGCCAAAGACTTCCCAATTTCACAAAAGAACAATCTGATATGCTAAAAGGATCGTTTGATTTTCTTGGATTGAATTATTACACAGCTAACTACGCAAGAGATGTAGGCAACCATAAGCATAATGTTCATCCGAGCTATTTATCCGATCCTCTCGTAAACCTTCTAAGTAAGTATCGACTTAATTATTGAATTGTTAAATTAAATATCGTTTAAATGTTAATACAAATATTGAGCAACTAGAAAAAAAAAAACAATTTAGTCACATTTTTTAATTGTTTTAGCAATTATTTGCATCTTATGATAAATTATATTAATTTACTTATTAATTTATGGGTTGTTTGTCCAGCTAAACGCAATGGGAAATTAATTGGTCCACAGGTAAGAAATCTTGAACATTGATAACCTAAAAGCTTGTTTGGAGGAGATTAATTAATTATTCTCAAAATTATTTAAGAAAAATAAAATATTATTTAATTTTGTTTATGTTGAATCTGTCATTATTGAACAAATATAAATGAAATGTTAATTTAAGGAGGAAAATAGTGACAGAAAGGCAATACTATTGCTCAATTTACCGTCGCTAAGATAATAACGATGGAAATTTGACCCCTAGTACTTGTTATTGCTTCCGAAAAATTAATAAATATTTGTTAAAATTACTTTCTATTTGGATTAAACGAAGGAAAAGAAAATTAATTTTATCGCTTAGATAGAAATGAGTGCAAATTTATTATGTGATTAGATTTATTTGGTTGGTTTTAACCTCAAATGTGTTGTAGGCTGCTTCGAGTTGGCTCTTTGTGTATCCACGAGGAATTCGGGACATTCTTCTCTATGTGAAAAACAAGTATAACAATCCACTCATTTACATCACTGAAAATGGTAATATCCTTCTTTGAATGTACTTTGTATCATTTGAAAGAATATTAATTAAACTAAAATAAGGTAAAAATGAAAAATTAGATCCATTTAATCATATTTTCACCCATTTCCATTATTTTCATACATAAGTAAGAAAATATCAATTGAAATAATTGCAAACTTTCTAGATATCTAATTTACAAAGAAAAAATTCCCTTTGTTAATACAAAGTAGAGAATTCCTTATTAACACAAGACACGTTTTATAGTAGAAATGCTCATGATGCGTTGTGATATCGAGATTAAGAAAATCCAATGCTCGCATGTTGAAAGTCATTGTATACTCATTTGTTTTATGATCACACTTATTTAGTTTAACAAATAAACTATAAATTTTGTAGTGTTATATGTATATCATCCTTATAAAATAAATTCTATGACAAATAATCATATTAATATCCTTGATGAATCAGGAGTGGATGAGGTAAATAATGGTACTCTTTCTTTAGAAGAGGCCTTAGTTGATAACATGAGGATTGATTATTATTATCAACATCTCTTGTTCCTCAACCAAGCTATCGAGTAAGTATTTATGTCCTTCAACAATCAATTAAGCGGTTGGATGTGTTCTTTTTCTTTTCATGAACTTGACATTTTGATGGTTAACTAGGGATGGTGTAAATGTGAAGGGTTATTTTGCATGGTCGTTGTTGGATAATTTTGAATGGAGTTCAGGTTATACGGTTCGATTTGGAATCTATTTTATAGACTATAAGGATGGATTGAAAAGACATCCAAAACGTTCTGCTCAATGGTTCAAGAATTTTCTTGGAGGAAAGAAGAAGATGTGAAAGGTACAACATATGAAGAATAGAGTGGACAATGTTGCTTAATTACTAGCTACTAGCTATTCAATAAAAATTGTCACTCTTATAAATGTTGTTTTTTTAAATGTATTTAATATCAAGAATTGATAATTTTGTTGGAATTAATGATGTAAATGGAGATATGCAAAAGTTGGTGTGTTATATATATAAAATCAAAGTAGTAGCATATACAAAAACAAAATAAAATGTGGTGTTTAAGATAATTGTTGACTATTATTCGACATTATTTCTTTGATGAAAACTAAGGCCACTTTTTGAATTCATGTAGGTGTTAAGAATGGGACATATATGTAATAGTTCTGAAAAAAAAATATAAAGCATGCCTCTTATTCAATCGAAACGAAAAACAAAATCAAGATTAGAATCACCATAAGTTTATATTAAAAGAAAAAAATGTATCATATATGGATACCCATTTGCTAAGTTTATTGTTGATTCAAGGTATTTCCTTTCATTGTCATGATTAGGCTTAGGATGATAGGTGAAATGATGACCAGGCTAGACCATCATTTCAGAATTTGAATCATCCAATTTTGTTAAGGAAAGAGCAGTTCCATTTTTTAAAAATCAATGATTATGGCTAATGTTTATTCAGTTGACGCGTTCTTCAAACGTTCCGTCAGCAATTAACGTATGTTCAAGTGTTAGCCTTGTGGTTTGTCACTCTACTGAGACGCATAAGCGCGCTGCTTTCGTTGCAACGAGCGACACGGTAAACTAGCGTCCGTCGGATGATACCTGAGTGTTCATTCGATGGTCTGACCTCACAATTTTGGTTTCACTCGATCACATTTCATTTTAAGCATTAAGGACTTGTCTAAATTCAAATTCTTTTATTCTTATTTTATTTTAATCTACAAAATACATAAAATTTATTTTGTCAATTTTATTTATTTATTTTTGTGTATTTTAAGGCTCTTTAAATAATTATTTTGATATTCAAATGACTATAACATTTTTCTCAAATAATTATTTAATTTATTTGAACCATTTTAAATATTAATTTGAGATTTAAAGAATACAATATTTTTCTCAAATAATTATTTAATTTATTTGAGTCAATTTAAAGATTAATTTGGAATTTAATGAATATAACATTTTCTCCAAATTATTTAATTAATTTATTTTGACCTTTCTTAAAATTAATATGATATTACTTAATAAAAAAAAGTGTCCCAAATAATTATTTAATTTAGTTTTTACCTTTATTTGAATTACTTTGAATTTATGGATAGCATTTATTCAAAATAAATTTTATTTTATAAATGAGAGAGTTTGAAAGTTAGTGTTTACCATAATATTAATAAATTTTATTTAGAGTTAGGTCATTTTTTTTTTTAAATAATTCAGTGTCATTTCATTAAAAAAAAAAACTTAAATATGGATAACAAGCATAAGTTCAAAATCAAGCTAGACAAGTTCTAACTTTGATTTTTTTAGAAAGACATCCAAACGGAAAAATTCAACCCAAATTAAAAACAACGTAAATTCAAATAGTGAAAACATATTGCATCTTAAATCGTAAAGTATGAATGATCTTTGTGACTGTCCATTAATGAAGATGCCAAACATTTAGTAAAATCTGGCTTAAATATGCGTTGTCCCGTGGCTAAGATGGAGCGAGGATCAAATTCTACTTTTCGTTGAATAAATTGGGTCCATTTTTCGCCAAAATGACGCTTCCATTCTTCTTGAGTCACATAGTGTGGAAAATATTGTTTGTGCTCGATTCCTGCATCGTCACAAAATTTCAATATTTGATTGTTCTGATTGCTTAAAAATTCAAGAGATTGTGTTTCATCTCCATTGTTGAATGCGGATCTCAAGAATGCCACGAGGTAGAACACGTCCTCATTGGGCAAGACCATCGATGTTCTCTTGTCCCACCTATAGATAATATTGATTATAAGAAACTAGCAATAAGAAAGTATTATACATAAAATTTAGATTCCAATTTTTCTATTTCAAAATTTTAGTGTGTTTAGAAAATTTTTAGAATTCATTAATTCGAAGACAAAAATTGGAATTGAAATTAACATTATACAATTTTTAGAGTTCATTATTCTTTTATGTCTCCAAAGAGGGGACAAATAGTTAAAGAAGCAATCGGTTGGACCCATTTTCTTGATTTTTTTTTTATTTTTTCAACAACAAAAAATCAATTTTTTATTTGAATTCTTCTATTTTGAGCTATTGTTTTGGGGCAGCCCTGAAAATTAGTGTTAAAATAAATAAATTATGACTCCACTCTAAACTTGATGTGTTTCAAATAAAACAATATGAATTTTAATATATTATAATATGCATATTATATAAGAATATAATTTTATGTATGAAATTATCTTATCTGAAAATTTGGCATAAGACAAAAATGATAATTATGTATGAAATATAATATATTTTAATTAATAATGGAATGATATATAGATTAATTTCTAAAAATAATTAAATTGAGTTCAAGAAGCTTACTTGTCCTTATTCATGGGATATATGAGAATAGGTCCATTGGAGTTATTTCCCAAAATGCCCTTGAAAACTCCATTATCAAAATCACCAATCTTTGATTTTGGTACAAATATGTTTAGCCAAGGATGGGGTACATCCCATAAGCCCATGGACCGGAGTTTCAACTCTGACTTATGAACCCGGTCCAAGAAATCTATGTAATCCAGTTCCATTGTAAAAATAGTGTCTGGTATAAAGTTTAATTTCTTCATCAACTCATCCACTTCCTGCCAATAATATAATAATGTTGTTTATAAATAATATATTTGAAAATAATTAATTACTCAAAAATTTAAATGAGATTATGATCACAATTGTACATTTATATATACTAAATGGGGGTAAAATATCACATAATGTTTTTTTATAATAATAAAAATATAATTTTTAGATAAAAAAAAATCAAAATCCTTGAATGAAAATTAAATCGTAATATTTAGTTGATTGTGAATCACTATTGATATATGACTTATTTAGTGGATTAAAATGATTTATTACTTAATTTAATATATAATAAATTATTTAATATAAATTGATGTAATAACAAATATTTAACTATTAAATATTTTTAGATAAGTGAAATATATATTAAAACTAAAAGAAATTAAAATATTTATCTTATTTTAAATGAGAAAAAAAAAGGTTAAATACAATTATTTTAAAAATAAAATACCAAAAGATTAATTTATCCTTATAAAAAGCTAAATACAATTACTTTAAATAGGTTGGAAGTTAGTCTAATCTTCCGGCCCAAGAGTCTAGGGGGACCCACCACCAATATTCACTAAAAACAAACTTATTAATATTTATTTATTTTTTAGACCTAACCAAAGTATTTTATTTATTTATATATTTATAAATTTTAAAAACAAACTATTTGTTATAATATATTTAAGACCTTATATAGGATTGTTTAATGTTTTTTAATATAATAGATTTAGTTAATAAGGTAGCCATAATATATTATGGTCAACTTCATAATATATTATGGTCAACTTTCGTAGACGTTTTAAGTAGATATCAACATTTTTTAATTTTATTCTCGAAACAATTATTTGTATGTAATCTTTTTAAATTTTAGTTTGACGAAAGTATGAAAAAACATCTTTTATATAACCTTTTTTACAACATTTTTTTCTTTTATAAAGGAATCTATGAAATGGAATAAATTAAAACATATAAACCACAAATCAAGAGTAAATAACTACATACCTGATCCACAATATCTATATCGTTATCATTGTAGTTCTTAGTGAGCTCAAGGCAATACAAGACACCAACATTAGCTTTAGCTTTGATGGAGATAATGTCGAAAGAATTGCTTGAAGAGAAAAAGGAGGATCTCCAATTATTTATGACAGTTTGATCAACAATGACGAAACCCTCAACATAGTCAAACTTCTTATAATTAGACTCGAGGGAGATGAGATACTCTTGATCATGGGTAAAAACAGAGAAATCTGAATATAAAACCCTAATCCACCTCACCTGTAAAAAAAAAATATTAAAAGAACAAATTAAAATAGCTTGAATTTGTTCCAAAAGAGATAGAATATCGATACCCTTTGGGGTGCAGGTTGAAGTGAAATCCGAGCTCGAGTGATGATCCCAAACTGACCAAGACCACCAAGAACCGCATGAAAAAGTTCTGAATTTATCTCTTCCGAACATGTCAATAACTCGCCCTTACCTGTAATAGTTGAGATTTAAAAAAGACATTTTAGTAATATATATGATACACAACCTTTCAATTGAAATATAAATGTAGTTTTATTATGTTGTAATTTATCACTAATCTAATCACAACTTAAATTCTTTCGGTTGTTAGTTTTGTTTACAATTTTGTTTTGGTTTTTGTGGAGTTGTAAATTAACAGAAAAATAGTTTCATTTAAAATAAATAGTCATTAAAACAAAAGAAAAATGAAAATGAATAATATATATAAGAAGATCCGATGAGTCCATTTTGTTTGAATTAAAATTGTGTGAGAATTCTACTTTCAATACTACAATAATTCATATTCAATTTATATGTCAGAAAAAACTATAGAAATTATTATTAAGTTTTAATTCTTATATTTAAAATATATATATATATATAATAAAAACAATTTAAATATATAATATCTAAAAGAATAATTATAATATTTATAAGATCATGCAAAATAAAAAAAAATAAAAATAAAAATAACATAGTAAAGCTCAAACAAAAAGAAAGATTATCAGCAGAATTTAATATATTTTCTAAATCATACATTTTCTATTATAATTTATATTTTATAATAATTTCTAACTATGACCATAACATTCCTTTTTAATATTCTAATCACATTAATTTTTTTTTAAAAAATACACAACTAAAATCCCCAAAATAACCACCCAGAGTAATAATATAGAATAATATCGCTCATAATTTTTTCTGATTATATATTTTTAACATATATTTATTTATAAATGGTCTTGTTTGACCCAATATTAGACTAGTTAGGTTGTCACTTATACTCAGTCACACAAATACCCAAAATCAAATAATTAAAAATTAAAAGGACAAGTTTGATTCCTAGTCATGTAGAACCATCGTTTTTTTTACAAACAAACAAAAATTGAGGTGAACTTAAAATATATTTAAAAAATATAAGTATTAAACTGTTCAGAATTGAGTAGATTTTTTAATAAAAAAAACATTACTGAATTAAAAAAATAATAATAAATTTATCTTGTTGACTTAACAAAGATCCCACTAATTATGATTTTCAAGGTTTTAACAACTTCTTTTTCAAATAATCTCCAACTTTCATTACCCAAATCAAATATTATCCGGCCATAAGTCCAACTAGACCCGAAATTACCCGGAATCAAAAAACTAACAAAATACCCTAACCGATCTGTTCGGTTCCTTCGGGTACCCGACCCGTCGGGGCTAAAATGCCATGCCTAGTTGAACAATCTCCTTCGTTAAGTTTTTTAACATAAAAGTATGTAACTTAGCGTTTTAAGCTTAGAAAAAACGATTCATTTAACTGAAATTAGGGCTAGAAAAAGAGAATCAAAACAAACCTGTAACAACATCGAGCTCAAGAACATTGCTTATTTGTGGCCCAAAACTAAATGCTTGGCCACTAATTCCTCCATTTGAAAGTGTTCCTCCTACCGTCAAATACAAATAATCCGTCCAAGATTTCGGAGCAAGTCCATACCCATCAACACAAAACATCAAAACATCAATCCACATTTGACCCCCCCAAACATCCACAAACATAAATTCCTCCGAAACCTCCGGCGCCGGCGTCATCCCCGCCGCCGCCGGTGCCGCCATATCAACAACAACACCATCCTCCGTCATCGCCTGTCCGTTAATAGAATGACCATGACCACGAGCAGATACAGTGAACCCGTCAGCCGATTCGTAAGCCGCTTTCACTATTCTCGCCACGTCAGTGGCGGAAGACGGGTGGAGAACAGCCATTGGTTGGATTGATGTCATGCCGCCGAAATCAGTTGAAACTGATTTAACGGCGGCCGCGGCGGCGGTGGCGGTTAGGGATCCGTCAATACCGAGGCAAAGAAGGTCAGAGTGGTTTGTTGTTAGGGCGTTTGTAATTGATACGATAATGAAGAATGATAATAATAATAATAAAATATTCTGTTTAGCCATTTGTTGATGAATTGAATGTTTTATTGAGAAATGAGCTTTTATTTATAGAAAAAGAATTGAGTGTAGGCGTAGGATAAGAATGTGTACTTGCGTGCTAACGTAAGCTGCTACGATTGCGGTTTAAGGATTAAACTGCCTTGATTATCGTTTGATGTTTAGTTATTTGGGGATGATAAACTGTTTTTTTTTATAAAAAAAATCTAGTTTTTGGTGTAAAAGATTTAAAAATTCATTTTTAAAATGGTTATTTACTTAATAATTTCTAAATAACAGTAAAATAAAATTATAAAATATTTTAATAACAAGATATTTTGATATTTTATATATTTGATTATTGTGCAAATTTGGGAGAAAATGACGTGTCAAACATTAATAGCTGTAAAAATGATAAAAGATGAAAAGAGATAACAGAAGAGAGAGAAATTGTTATTTTTTCGACGAATCAGATCTCGCCACATCATTTTCTCTCAAATTTCATCTCTCAATAATTTGTCGGATGATTAATGTGTGATTTGATTGTTAGAATAAGAGTGATATATGATTTGTTTTCTTTTGATTTAAAAAAAAAAACTCAATTAAAACTAATTTTCCAAACAATCACTTTTTAACAACTTCATTACTCATTTCATTAACAAAAATATTAAAATACTATCTATTTTAAATTGTTATTTTTATTTTATTTTTATATATTAATACATTTTTAAGTCTTTTTATCAAAAATAATAATTATCTTCTTAAAATTATTAACATTTTTTTTCTCTTTCTAGATTTTTAAAAAAACAACAAAGCAGAGAAAGAATTTATAAAAATATTAAGTAAAATAAAAAAATAAAAAATAACCTAAAGATCAAACGAGTTCCAAAGAGGAAACAAACTGTTAGGTACACTGTATTCTAGACAATTTTTTTATTTATTTGAAAAGTGAGTGATAAAATTTATATTTTATTGAAAAATTAATAACAATTTATCAATTTATTATTAATAGATAATCAATATAAAGGAGAATTCACACTAACCACTTATTAATAATATAACTATAAAATTTTCAATTATTAGGATATATATACTCATTTGTTAAGTAATATTCTTTTATTAAAAATGTCAATTTTATACACAAAATTGAAGGGAAAATAAATATGTGATTTTTAAGCTATAAATTTTTATCTATATATACAAATTTATAAAATGTGTAAAATTTATTATTTAAAAAAAATTAAATGATTTGACAATTGTGTTACATAATTGTCAATTTTCTTTTTAATACAAGTAAACAGTTTTATATTGAAAGAGAAAAAGCAATCAATATGTAAGTGTACAACAACCAAACAACTTATTAAGCACTAATTATGATTTTATAATATATATTTACTATTTTATTTCATAATTTTTTTTAAATAATTTTTTTTAATTATGATTTAATTTTAATATTTTCTAATAAAATTAATAATTCTAATATATATATATATATATATAATCTGTTTATAGTTTTTTTTAAACTAGGCATTTATTTTTATTTTTCTGTTAAGTTTTTTTTATATAATTTTTTTATATAATATATTTAATTTTGAATAACTATTTAAACATTTATATAATCATATAATTTTATGTACAAAATTGGAGGAGATTTCTTTATTAAGTTATAATATTATATCAATATATAAACTTACAAAATTCATGTCAAATTTATACTTTTAACAAACAAAAAAATAATATATATATATATATATATATATATATATATATTAATGATTTGGAAATTATAATATTATTATTATTTTTTAATCTCCATGATCAGTTTTATATTGAAAAAGAAAAAAACAATCAAAATACAACTATACAAGTCTACAACAACCAAACAATAGTGAACTACGTCTTTACACACTAATTATATTTTATAATACATATTTACTATTTTAATTAATAATTTATTTTAAAATAATAAATAATGGAATAATTTAATTATTAATAAAAGTGAAGCAGGTGCAATCTTCACTCAAATACGTTTCTTCAACTCAAAAAAAAATCTATGATATTTTTGAGTTTCAATTTTTTTTTTATCCAAATAAGATATAATAATATAATATTAATATTATATTTAGTAAAAAATCTAATTCAGTAACAAATAACCATCATACAACTCTTTGTACTTTATAAACTGTATTCTAGACAATTTTTTGTTTATTGGAAAGTGAGTGATAAAATTTACATTTTTATTGAAAATATTAATAAGAATAAAACATATTTTAGTTTTATCAATTTATTAATATAGAGAATCAAACTGAATATCTAATATAAAGGAGAATTCACACTAACCACTAATTAGTAATATAACTATTTTTTTTTTTATTTCTTAGGATATATATACTCATTTGTTAAATAATAATCTTTTAGGAAAATATCAATTTTATACACAAAATTGTACTAAGTTGAGAATTGTTTAATTATCAATTTTCTTTTTTAATTCAAATAAATAGTTTTATATTGAAAGAGAAAAAGTAATCAGAATGCAAGTTTACAAATTACAACCACCAAACAGATGAATGAAGTGTTACGTCCTTACACACACTAAATTATAATTTTATAATATATATTTACTATTTTAATTTAATAATTTATTTTAAAATAATAAAATAATTTAATTATGATTTAATTTTAATATTTTATAATAAAATTAATAATTCTAATATATACAATTTGTTTATAGTTTTTTTTTATTTTTAAACCAGACATTTATTTTCATTTTTCTATTAAGTTTTTATTTAAATATTTTTTTATAATATATTTAATTTTGAATAACTATTTAAATATTTATATTACATATAATTTTATGCACAAAGTTGAAATAGATTTCATATTTGTTTAATAAGCTATAAAATTCCATTTTTATATAAACTTACAAAATTAGTGTTAGTGTCAAATTTATACTTTTAACAATATATATATATATATATATATATATATATATATATATATATATATATATATAAATTATTGTTTGGCAATAATAATATTATTATTTTTCTTTTTAATCTCCATGAGCAGTTTTACATTAAAAAATAAAAAATCAATCAAAATACAAGTCTACAACAACCAAACCATTGAACTACTAGTCTTTACACACTAATTATATTTTATAATACAGATTTACTATTTTAATTTAATGATTTATTTTAAAATAATAAATAATGAAATAATTCAATTATGATTTAATTTTAATATTTTATTATAAAATTAATAATTATAATATATATAATAATATGTTTATAGTTTATAGTTTATTTTTTTAATTTTTAAACAATGCTTTTATTATTATTTATTATTATTATTTTTATAATATATTTAATTTAAAATAACTATTTAAATATTTATATCATCATACAATTCTATGCACAAAATTTAAGAAGATTTCATATTTGTTTATTATCTATCTATATATATAAACTTACATAACGTGTAAAATTTTTTTTTTTAATAATAAAAAATTATAAATTAATGATTTGACAATTATATACTTATTAATTTTTTTAATCCACATGCATGTGCAGTTTTACATTAAAATAGAAAAAGCAAATACAAGTCTACAACAAACAAACCACTGAACTACTACGTCTTTTTACACACGGATTATATTTTATAATTCATATTTACGATTTTAATTTAATGATTTATATTAAAATAATAAATAATGAAATAATTTAATTATGATTTAATTTTAATATTTTATAATAAAATTAATAATTCTAATATATATAACAATTTTTTTATAGTTTAATTTTGTAATTTTTAAACAAGGCTTTTATTTTTATTTTTTGTTAAGTTTTTTAATATAATTTTTTATAATATATTTAATTTTGAATAACTATTTAAATATTTATATCATCATACCATTCTATGCACAAAATTGGAGGAGATTTCATATTTGTTTATTAAATTATAAAATTATATATATATATATATATATATATATATATATATATATATATATATATATATATATATATATATATATATATATATATATATATAAAACTTATAGAACATATCAAATTTATCCTTGTAATAAAAAAAAATATAAATTAACGATTTGGCAATTATATAATTATTGTTTTTCTTTGTAATACACTGTTGCATGTGCAGTTTTACATTAAAGTAGAAAAAGCAATCAAAATACAAGTCTACAACAACCAAGCCACTAAACTACTACATCTTTACACACTAATTATATTTTATATTTTATTTTAATTTAATGATTTAGTATTAATATAAGTAGAGATAATATTTATATAACATGTTTGGAAGGCAGTTAAAGATGACAATTTGAAATCTCTCCGCAATAATCGAACTGAATTGTCCTGTTTGAGGCGATTTTTTCTCAGTTTGATCGGTAGTTGACCGGAATGAGGCGGGGTTTACCCCCACAAGGTACATGGTAATAGTCGACTTAAGAGACCAAAATATTATTGGTTCGATTTCATCCGGAAGCGTTTTGAATTTAAGTGAGGGGTCATGATTGTAGGGTGTCATTCTAGTTCTTTTTTAATTTCCAATAAAATTTATTTATGAAATTTTATTACTAAAATCAAATCTCGAAAGTAAAATTAAACAAAATAGAGATGCTAAATGTATTTTCCGTCCCAAATTGCCTCATTGTCATCGCTAGCAACAACTGACGAACTTGATTCACTCACGTCAATGCGAACTGTGCGAGCTCACGATGAGTGTGATTTGTAAAGAAAGAAATTGAAGGAGTATGAAAAATAAGATAACATTGTGTCAAAACTAATTTAATTTTTACTCTTAGTAATTTTATAATTAGTCTCTTAAAATATTAATTATTTTTAATCATAACTTAAAACTTTTATTTCTTTTACAGTTTTCATCAAATATATCAAAAAAGCGTGTCTAAACAGTATTCAAGCCATATCAGATTATTCAAATCTAAAAAAAAGGTCAAAAGTATCTATTTTATTGTATCCATACGCATTTGGTGCATCATGCCTATATGAGATGTATCTAATATTGTTAGTACAATGGACAAAATGTATTAACGGTTGAAAATAAATATCATCTTTATATGGTTTAAATTTTTTAAATAAAGACAAAAAAAATGCCACTTTCACGTTAAAAGGTAGTAATAATAACATTGATTTATATTTCCATATCATTATGTTTTAACAAACAACCATCGATTGTCATTTGTCATTTATTATTTGTTTTTTTGTTTGTTTCTTATTGTTGTCCTTTATTAAGTTTGTTTTTATTTACACTTTCCCTTCAACTCATGTAACATTTTACACTTTTGTGACTTTTTATTTAAAGACGCTAGATTTTTAAAAGATTTCAAGATATTAACTATGATAAATAAATATATATTGTCTTATTCCACTCATTTTTATTTAAAATGCTAGAATCTTCGGATTGTATATAATATCATCATTAAAGGCGAGATGGACCACATTAGAGCTAAAACAAAATATTTATGACCAGAAACAATATGCTCCCCTTTGACCTTAAATTTTCAATTCCTAATTTTCATCTAGATCGATTTCCAACAATATTTTTTTACAACTTTCTTATATTTTTCTAGTTTATGATACCCATCAAATACAATCCAAGCTAAATTATTTGTTGAATCCTACTAATTTTCATGGTTATATGTTCTTCTTAGTACTTTTTAGCATTATCAAATTATTTGCATATTATTGTAGAGTCTCTTGATGAGTTGAATACTTTTTTTTTGTTTATTTTATTTTTTAACTTTTTCACTCAACTTCTCAATGAAATGCATACAATTTTTTTTTTTTTCATAATGTTTCTCACTTAACTTGAGGAGTTGAGTTTATATTATAATTCAATGTAAACATAATCTGAGAGGTGAACTTACAATTATTTAAGACAAAAATTTATATTTTAAGTAATTGAATAATAACATTATCATATGTGAGCTTAAATGTAAATGTTTTTTTTTCTATACAAACTATTGCATAATTAGTTGCAATATTATTTTTGATAATTTTTCCACTTGATCAAGTTCTGAGGTTATTTTTTTTTTTATAATAATAACATATGTTCCTCTCCTTTAAACTCTTCCATAGTTTAGTTTTAATCACAACTCTTCCACAATTTCTTCATGGATAAATAACATTCTATAATAAATGATGTACAAGTATCTAAAACAATGGAACATCAATGTACTGCAAGAAAAATGAAATATTTTAATATTATAATTCTTTAAGAAAAGATTTAGCTAAATTTATAAATGTAGAATATATATTTGATCAATTTTATGTTTCAAAATTGAATAAAATTCAAGTGTTTAAGTATTAATGACAAGGAAATAAATATTTATTTTTTAGTATTAATAGAGGTGGGCTCATCGGGGATTGTGCCTATTAGTACCGGGAGAACAATATTCATGTCCTGCAGGCACAACCAATGAAAATCTCAAATTTATGTTCGATTTAAATATATATTGTCTATATTCATAATTTTTTTAGATCTGTCTCATATGTATTCAAATTATTGAAAACAAATAACAATAAGAATTCAACACAAAATGAGTAAGGTGTAAGATTACACTTCAAAGTTCAAACGATTGGCAATGCTATTTTTTTAATATAATTAATGAATTATTAAAGTATAACAATTTAAGAATAATTAAATTATTTTTTTAAAATTTAGTTCCTTATTTTTTAATAATTCATTAATATACTTAAATTTATAAAATAAACATTTTTAATTTTTAAAATATATATATTATTTAAATTTTTAATAAATATATATATATATTATTTTTAAATATTTTATATGAATATATATCCCGAAATTTAATTACTTTAATTAATTATTCATATAATATATTATATATACTTATTATTACATTTTTTTATTGAGTAATATTAAATTTTAATTAACGTATCATGTTATGATTAATTAAGAAAATATATGTTCAAAATAAAAGTATCATGAAATTATATATTTAAAAAATAGAATTCAATTATAATTAAATATTATCATTTTTAGTTAAATAAATAATTTTAAAATTTATATATATAATTAATATACATATGAACCGAACTAATAAATTTAAAAATCAGTTTTAATTACACTGGTTCATACCAAATGTAATTCATCAGAAATTATTTTCGATTTCTAAGAAGATTCAGACCCAGCTTTTTAGTTACACTTGTTAATACCAAATATAACAATTTCATCTAAAAATTATTTCACTCATACCTAAATTTACTCCAAATGTAGAGTTGTTTCTAAAAGAAGTTAATTAGTTTCGTTCTTCAGATCGATATTTATGTTTTTTTTTTTGTAAAATTTTGTTATTATCCTTTAGATTTGAATGTATATATTTTTCTAAAAAAATATTGTGTAGATACATTGTTGACTAAAAAGTATTAGATGAAAATTAATTTTAAAAATATTTAATTATTCTTAATAAATGAAATACAAATTTTCAAATTGAATATATTAAATTTTATCAACTCAAAAATAAAATAAATAATAATTTTTAATAAAAATAGTTAACTAATTACTAACAAATATGAATAAACTTTTAACAAAAATGAATAACACTTAAGGGATGCTTCTCCTATAATTATGTAAATATTAAAACAATATGTGTTTTTGCCCAAAATTCACCATAATTCTCTAAAATTGTATATTGGTTCACTCAAGGGTAAAGAATTTGCTCTTATACCCTTCTCTAAAATTGGCTATGAATCTAACCTATATATTTTTTTTATGTTACATTAACTAATGAAAATACATTAATATTTTTAAATAAATATGGTAACCATCTACTAAGTAGATCCAACTAATTAATGCTAATTAGAACATAATATTCATGACATAATTAGAAGACACCATCTTTCACATAATTTCGTAATAATAGTTTGTTATTTCAATACCTAATAACACTATAGATAAGAATCATAGTGGAAACCTATTTCTTATATTAATTGCATTTTTAAAGAAAGCAATGAGTTTGCCATAGTTCATTTATTCCCAAGTCTCGTCCTTGCGACTTTTATCTGACTTCTTTCATTCTTTCCAAACACTCAAGCCCAGGGCCGGCCCTCGGGTAAGGCAACCAATGCTGTTGCATAGGCCCCATTTTTTTTATATTTAATAATATTATATTAATAATATTATTTTTTCCTCTTTTTTCTCCTTTAATATTTAATATATATTATAAAAATAACTTTTTTATTTTTAGTCTCGTATTATAATATATTAATTATTTATATTTTATTTTATTAATGAAAATTAATTTTTTATTTATTTTTACTATTTTAGGGGGCCCCAAAATTTAAATTTGCATAGGACCCCAAATTCTCAGGGCCGGCCCTGCTCAAGCCGCCTACACATAATAAAACATGATTGAAATGTGAAAGTTGGTTATATATTCTATCTTAATTTCATTATGTGAGAATAAAAATAAAACGATGAAGGTAGTCTTTAGGTCAAATTTACTTGTCCAAGAAAATTCTAGTAAATTGTCCTCCTTATCAACTAGTTTGATGTTGATTATTTGAGGATAAAACCATGTTTTATATTTATAAAAAAAACTTTGTTTGGTATAAAAATTAAAAAAACTAATCATCTCTTTCTCAAAATCATCAATAATAATTATTTTTTTCTCACTCTAAATTTTTTTCATAAATTCCAATCCGAACAAAACCTTATGAATCAAAAATGCCCATTGTCTAACTAGGTCTTGCGTACGATTGCATGCATTTCATTCTTATTTTGACTTGAGAAATGCACGCGCAAGAGGGACTAATAATATATCCACATTTAATTTGCACAAGTACACTTATTGGAGCTACTAGCTAGACAGCTTGACAATTGAAAAAACTTAGGCCAATTGAAAATAATACATTCTTTTAATTTAAGAAATTTGTGTAATAAGTTGAGTAATATTTATAAATGATTTTGTATAATTTTTGTATAAGATTTCTTACTGTTTGAAGTCATTCAATATTTAAATACATATATTATTTAGTAAGTATATATGGGTTGTTATCAAAATACTATTTTTCAGAAGTGTATATACTATTTTTCATTAGATTGAGGTAAGCTTTTGAAATTTATAATATTACTTTAATAAATTGACATGAGTATTATGTTGGTAAAAACAATACCTATTAAATTGTAAAAACAATCACACACCTCCTATGATATAATTAATATTTTTCAAATTAATAAAAAATTATATATTTGAAGAATAATTAAGTCCCATAAAATACTACCTGGTCAACCATTCATTTAGAGCTGGTTTGATATTGGGTTATTTCAGGGTTTTATTATATTTTTTGAAAAATATATTATTGGATAAAAAAAAATAAGTAATTTGAATTTTATAAAATTAGAATTGTTTAGTGTATATTATTAATATTTATTATATTCTTTTTATATTATTAATATAACTCGAATATAAATATTTCTATTATATTAAATATAGATGAATAATATTATTCTCTTTCTATTTCTTCTAACAAAGAATAAGGATATTTTAGTATAATTTGATTAATTGAATAATTAAAACAAATAAAATTTAATAAATAATTTTCTAGTTATTAAAACTCAAAACCCAACAAACTAGCTCTTCAAAGAGAAAATAAAGAGAATATGTTACAAGCAACTACATCTAATGTGACAAGGAATGTGATAGGGATCATTTCATTGATGGAGAACATATTAATTAAGTGGTTTCTCCTAGTCTATATTTTGAGAAAAAAAATTGTCTCCTAAAAATATCTAGTGTATGAAATACAAGGACATTTCAAAATGAAAATAAGCTTGATTACTCAAAAATGCCCAGCCCTAAAGATTGGATATCAATTGTGGTCATGTAACTTTTTTTTTAAATAATATAAAATAAGGGTAATAGATATAATACTCCGGGTACATTTAACTAAGTTGGAAATATCTTGTTAGAATGATTTTGTTTGAAATTATCCCTTATACATATATTTTTATTTAAAAATTTTCTTTTTATATTTATCTTTGTTTAAAATTGCTCATTATATATTTATTTTATTTGAATTTACACTTTAATTATCAAAAATCATTTAAAATGTTATAAAATCGTTTATTTAAATTAAAAATAATATCAAATTCCTCTTATATGTGTTTGTAACTCTAAGAAAACTCTCGTCCCATAAAAATTTGAAGTTCAAGAAATTTCATTACATGTGTGTCTGAAATCTTTTTAAATAAAATATTATTTTAAAAGATTTATAAAAATGTCATGACTTTTTAAAATTAATTATAACAATAATTAATTTTTGATGTAATTTCAAATAATATTTTAGATTTTTAGAAATCTCTATTTAAATTAATTAATAATTAATTTTAAAAGATTAATCATTTGATAAAGAGTCGCCAATTAATTTTTATTTTAAAATTAATAAAGCTATACGTATATAAATTTATTTTTAACTAGACTTTCTTTTTGGTTCATAGTTTGGTGATACTCAAATTTGATTATATAACGTTTTATTTTAACCAATTATTCTTTTGGTTCTATATACATACACATTTTTTTTTGTATATTTAAAATTTTAACAACAATATTTAAATGTTGGTACCTGTACCTCATGACGATGATTGAAGAGGAATGCACATGACAATTATATTGGTTTTAAAGGCATTAGGGTTTAAAATATATCTCAAACAAGTTTTTATCAAAATATTTTTTGTGAAAATATTCCAAAAATATTTTAAAAATATTTTTTAATTTTTCCATATTTTTTGAAAATGGTTAGGGATTACAAAATTATAAAAATAATTTTGAAAATTAAAAATTGGATCCAAATAGGTCTTAGGACCGATGTTATCAATCATAGGTGCGAATTTCATCGGTCTGGGGCTAAAACCCTCGGTCCTTGGTTAGAACCCCTAGGTTGAGGTGATAAGGTTTCTCGGTCGGGTGCGTGAATTTTCGGTCGGACCTCCTTGGTCGATGTTCAAAGATTCTCAGTCGGAGTGCTGAAACCCTCGATCGGATCCCCTCGGTCGAGGTTATAAGATTCTCGGTCGGGGTGCTAGAGTCTTCGGTCAAACTTCATTAGTCGAGGCTAAACTTGGACTAAGTTTCTCGGTCCTCAAGAACATCAAAACTGCATGTTTTAATTTTTTCATTTGAGGCCCGGATCATTTGATCCAAGGGCATGGGGAGATTCTAATATATCCAATGATCATTTATAATATCTTCCCGATGTATCATTTGATCGGAAAGGGGTTTCATTTAAACCAAACAGTTTGGTACAATAAAACGTATTTTTGATTTTGAGACTTTAATGAAGAGTAATGAGCTTGTCAATAGCTTCCTTATGCTTTATATGGTTGAATGTAACCAAAACATGAACACTGACCGTTCATTTTGACCAATTCAAAAACTAGAAATTTTATTTTATTTTATACAAATTTGGTTTTTGATCAAACATGATCATAAATTGGAACTGGTCCAAATAGGTTCCAAAATTATTAGAGACATGTTGGGAAGCTTTCCAAGTTCTTGCTTGAGTAATAACTCAAGAACAGAAAACCCAATTTTCAAATTCAAATGTAGGGGTTTCTAATTTATGTTGATTGATCGGGATTGGCTTCAACACAAAGCTTATAAATGATCATAAGATCGTTCCCAATCAATAAATCAAACAACCAGACAATATATAAAACTAGTAAACTGAAATATAAAAATTTCAATCTAAACTAGTCATTCGAAATAGAGGGTGATTGGAAACTTACTAGGAGTTAAAGAACATTCTTTAACTTTTAGGAAAGCTTCCTAAACGCCTTAATAAGAGCCTTAAGACCTTGCTAAAAAATTCCAAAATTCTAGAAAAAGTTTGAAGCTTTAATGGAGGATTTTTTTTTTGCAGAACTTGATTCAGGGCTTGAGAGTGAATCTCTTGTCTCCGGTGTGCTCAAAAGATGTTATTTATAGCTTCCCGAAGTCGGTTTGTGAAACAAGTGGATCGGATTAAGTCAAACCCATCAATGGTGCTGTGTCTGTTCTTCATCCCACTTGCCCATTCAAGCCATGATGGGGCTTATGATCGTAGGAGAAATGATTACCATGGTAGGGTGATCATTTTAGTTTTCGAATTAGCCGTTTAGGTGGACTATCGACAAAATTCCATCTTTGACAAATCAATGATGAGATCTGTTCTTATCATTTCCGTCGTCGCAAGGAAGAAGACAAACTAGACAAAAAAACGATGTTGTTTCGGGCACAAATTTGAACACGGGATGCTCTGATGGCGTTCCGTTAGAGTTTCGTCCGCGTTCGAGTATTCCTTCACGTTTCGGCCCAGCGTCCGTCTTCTGATCTATTACTTCGCAAACACAAGTCTCCTCCAGTGCAGCGGGCGACACAAATGGTTCACATGCATTGGATGAGTTTCTAGTGCTTATCCGAAGGTTGTGGCTTATGTTGTAGCGATTCTTTCGAATTTCGGCCACACGGGATTACGCTCCATTTTTAGCTTAAGGGTTTGTTTAAAACTTGTTTTTCTTTCATCTTTTTAACTTTATTTTTATCCATAAAATTTACAACATATTTTTAATAAATATGACATTTATTTTGCCAATTTATTTTATATATTTTTGGGGTCTAATAAATAATTTATTTTGGATAAAATGGATACAACATTTATCCTAAATTATTTATTTTAATCCCTTTAATTTTCTTAAAATTAATTTGAGATCAAATGTGTATAATCATTTATCCCAAATTATTTTATTTATTTTCTTTGGTCATTATTCTTAATTAGTTTGGGTTTAATTATCCCACAATAATTAAACCAATTAATCTTTTAACCATGTTTTGACCTTGATTTTAATTATTTTGAACTTATTTATTCAAAATAATCATTTTACAATTTATAAATTGGCTACGTAAATTTTTAGTGCTTACAGTGATATATCTATTTTTAAATTTTTTTTTCTAAGTTCTATTACGAGAAGATTTCACAATATGACTTCTTTAACTTAATTCTCAAACGACGACGCATATGTTATGTTTCATTTAAGTTTGGTGTACTATCTAATATTAAGAATTAGAATTTTAATTAGAATTTCAATAGATTTCAATCTAGTGTAATTTATATTGTTTAATTATATTTTTTTTAGTTTTGAATTGTAATTTTAAAATTTATTTTTTTAATGTTTTTTTAAACCAAAATAACTTATTATTTTATCATTTAAAACATGAATAAAGATTTCAATCGATAACTTATTATTTGAATTTAGGATATTAAAATATCGAACCGATATATATATTTTTTAATTTAGTAAGTTAAAATTTTGAACTAATATATATATATTTTATTTAAAAAAGTTAAAAGTTAAATCGATATTTTATTTTTGAATTTAGAAAGTTAAAATGTTGAATCAGTGTTTTTTCGAATCTATGAAGCTAACATGTTGAACCGGTATTCTTTTAATAAAAATCGAAACTTATAAAAATCTATTGAGAGAATTGGTTGTAATTATTTTTATTATATTATTTTTTCAAACATAAGAATTGTAATTAAATTATATTTTTATAAATTTCTCAAATATAAGCATTGAATTGTAATTAGAATTTCAATACTAATTTTAAATTCACTTATTCAAACATATCCTGAAAGAAAATAAGAGAGGAAAAGTGATAGATTTTTTTTTTTTATATATGAAAAGGTGCTTGGATTGTTTATGAGATGCAAACCAGATATTCTGCTAACTACCGAATCAACTGTTAATCATAATGTAACTTCATTATTTTATTATTAAATTAAATAGTGGGTTGAAATAAGAGAGATATGAATTAATTATTTTAAAGTCTATATAATTATATATTATAAATATATATAAAAATATATTTATAAATTTATTTGTTATAAATTTAAATTATTTTGTATAATTTTTTAAAAATTTATAATTATATATATATATATATATATATATATATATAACAACGTATTCAAAAATTTTTGTGTAAGATATTTAAATAAATTTGTAAAACAAAATATTTTAAATTGTAAGATATTTAAATTGATTTATTTTAATTATTTTATATAATTATATTTAAATGATTTGGTGATACAAAATATTTTAAAATTGATTTTTAAGATATTTAAATTATTTTTTTTATATTTTTTATATAATTATATATTAAATATATATAAACGTTTATGTAAAACCATTAACATATTTATATAAAAACATTTATACGTTCATATAAAAATATTTATGACTTCGTGTAAGCTCTGCAAAAGAATAAAAAATAAAAAAGATGAAACAAGCGCTGCCTGATGAGACTTGTTTCACATGGTATTTACAACACTCAAAGTGTTTAATTATTTTATATTTTATATAATTATATATTTAATATATATAAACGTTTATATAGAACAGTAAATAACACATTTATATAAAAATATTTATACGTTAATGTAAAAGCATTTATGTCTTCACACAAGAATTAAAAAAATTAAAACCAACACTATAAAACATATTTTCAGAAAAAAAATTAAATAAATTATGTTCAATTTAATTAAAAGTATGAATCAACCCAAAATTTGTTTGGTTGAATCTGTTTCAGTCCAAAATTCAGAATTTCTTTAAGTATTAAGAATTTTTTTTTTCCAAATCAAATAATATAAGCGATAACTAAATGCACACTTTAAAACTCAATTCGATCAAAAAAAAAAAAAAAAAAAAATACTAGTTCTATTATAAACTACAAATTATTTTCTGTAGTTTTGACAATATTTGCTGATTTTCATTTTCTTTCTAACCTGTAGAGGAAATCGGGATTTTTTCATATACTCTATCCATATCCATGTATGTTAGATCAATCATAATCAGATATTCTGATATAATTGCAGGTTTATGCCAAATTCTACTAAAACAACCACCCTAAGTTAAAATGGAGTCACAAGGATTGTCTTGTTAAGAATGTTCAAAGTTAAAACCGAGAAAATGATTATGGGTTCGTGCTAATTTTCTAAAAATAATTAAAATCTTAACATTTTTTTTTTCATTTCGAACACGAAACTTTATGTATAAAACTCCATCACAGAAATTCATCAGAATGAAGATATTAGGTAATAGAACTACCAATAATCCCCACATGAACAACAACCACCACTAAAATGATGTAAACACTTGCTGTCTTTCAAAAATATTTCAAAACCATACAACCTAGAAATAGACTTAACGAATCCATGACAATCTCCACACATTCTCGTATCTTTCACAACCCGAATAACCTTCTTATTAGAAGTTCGACACTCATTCATCGCAAAAGCAATGGCGATCTTCTCACTATGAATCCCACAACTAACTTCCTTCTCTTCTTCCTCGATCGTAAGCCCACGATAGTCGAACATCCTCATTTCCGAAACCATGGTTTTAACCCAAGAATGTAATATCTTCGAGTTCAGTCTAGATTGATCACCGGCTGCAAAAACATGCACCACGTTTCCAACTTCAACCCAACTCAATCCATGAGTTAGTAGATTCTCATTTAATCTATTAGGCTTTCTTAGTATTAATGAATCATGTGATGTAATATCGTGCAATGAATGAGCCTGCGAAACGCATTGCCTAACTGAAGGATTTTCTGGTTCCATTTCAAGTAGCCTTTCTGCTGCAGTTGTTGCCAACTTGATATTCCCGTTTATTCTATAAGCGGTTAGTAAGGCCGACAATATAGAGAAATCGGGCTCTACGTCCGTCTCTTGAATAAAGTTAATCGCTTCTTCAATCCTACCCGAACGACCGAATAAATCGATCATAGCCACATAATGTTCCGAACAAGGTAAAATATTATATTCAGGAGTCATTCTGAAGAAAGCTTGTTTACCTTCCTCGACATAACCAGCTAAACCACAAGCAGCGATTAAACTAACGAAAGTTCCCCGGTTAGGTTTCAGACCTGTTTTCTCCATCTGTTTGTAAACGTCTAATGCACTGTTTGGATAACCGTGTAGAACATAACCCGTGATCATCGCGTTCCAAGTAATGAAATCTTTCCTTTTCGAAAATTCAAATAATGTCCTCGAGTAATCGATCTCTCCCGATTTCGCATAAGTATCAATTAGAGAATTCAGAACAGACAAATCCGTACCTAGGTTTCTTCTAACGACACAACAATGTATCTCCTTAACCTTTTTAACCGCGAGCAATGTTGCGCAAGCGGGTAATGTGCTCAAGATTGTAACCGAATTGGGTCTAACGTTTAGAGACTGCATTTGTTTAAACAACTTCAAGGCTTTATCTTTCTGACCGGTTTGTAAATATCCAGCTATAAGAGCGTTCCATGAAGCTGTATCGCGTTTACCCATTCTCGAGAAGATATCCAATGCTTGATCCTCGTCGCCGTTTTCTAAAAAACCAGTGATCATCGTATTCCACGTGATTATATTCGGTACTATATCGGATTCCTGCATTTTTATAAACAGTTCATGGGCTTTCCCACAATACCCTGCTTGATAATACCCTCCTATCATCGAATTCCATGTATACGCGTCTTTATCCACGATTAAATCGAAGATACTTCGAGCGTAATCGAGTTTTCCGCACTTTGAGTACATATCGATAAGTGCATTTCCAACCAAAACATCATCTGCAAATCCAGTTTTAACAGAAATCGAATGAAGTTCTTTCCCTTTCCTTAACTTTTTAACCGAGGCAGCTGCGGAGATTGTACTCATAAGTGTGATTTCATTCGGTTCCATTCCCGAAGAGAATATTTCACCGAATAAATCCAAAGCCTGGCTTTCTCTATTATTCTGGCCTAAACCCGAGATCATTGATGTCCATGTCACAATATCAGGAATTATCCCAAAACTCTCCATTTCCTTAATCAATTCCATTGCCTGATCGCAATTTCCATATCGATTCAAGCTTGTTATCAATATATTCCATGTCACTAGCCCCGGTTCGACACAATTAGCGTACATCGAATCCATCAGTTGACGCGCCTCTTTAACATCCCCATTCTGGCAATAAGCAGTTATCAGAGAGTTCCACGAAACAACATCCTTCTCATCCATCTTATCAAAGAATCTCCTTACTGAAAAAACATCTCCACATTTCGCGTAAACTGCAAGAATCGAGTTGTTTAAACGTATGTCATGATGCATACCACACCGAAGAACAATTGAATGAATCAACTTCCCAACCTCAAAATTTCCACAGTTCCCACAGGCAGGTAAGATCTTTTGAAAGAGGAATTCATCAGGAAGAATATCATCTTCCATCATTAGAAAGAAAAGGTCCACAACTTCTGACCATTTACGAGCTCTAGAAAAAGCACCAATTACAGCAGACCATGTATACAAATTTCTCTCACGCATTTGATCAAACACCTTACGTGCTTTACCTAAATTACCACATTTAGCGTACATACTCACTAACTTAGTCTCAACAAAAGGGTCATCCTCACTAAGCAAGTCTAGTCGTTTGTGGAGTTGAAGACCTAAATCCAGTGAATTCAACGCAATGCAAGAATCTATCAAATTGATGAAGGTTTTGGGAGTTACCTTGGAACCACGAGATGAAACAGAGTCGAGAGCAGCTATGGCTTCCCTGAGACGTCCACGTTTAGCGAGAGAATCGATATACGCGTCCAAGATTCTCTTTTCCCTTTCTGGGTATGGTGATTCGAGGGTTCTGTTCAAGGAAATCTTGGACTTGATGAATTTGAGTGAAGCATCTGAATGGTTATCTTGTTTAAGAGAAATTGTTGGCGGTGATCGGGAAATGGAAGGGAGGATTAACCCTTCCATGAATACAATCGTTTCGTTTCGTTTCAGTTTAATGGAGAATTCTCATTGAATCTTTAGAGATGAGATATGGAGGAGAGGAAGCTATAGTGCCATGGTGGATGCAGAAGAAGATCAGATCATTATCTGGTTAAAAATATATATATATATATATATATATATATAAAATAAGCATTATCAGAAATTCAAATAGTAATCAAAATATTTGATACAAACTATAATTTAAATATATATAATATTTTTTAAATATAAAATATTTTAATTAATTAATTGAGTGATAAAATTTATAAGCCATAAAAATAATGATTGATTATTATTAATTAATATAACAGGTCACTTGAAATAATAAATAAATGTTTATTGTAAAAATAAATTTACACCAAAGAAAATTGAAAATATAACCATTTATATTTCCACTATCTTCTAAATATTTTTAATTAAATATAATTAGGTTATACTAATTAAACATTTCTTAACTAAAAATAATTAGTGTATACATACCTCTATTATTGAAGTTGAAATTTATAATTTTTTTAGTATAATATTTATTAATAATAGAATTTTAGTCTATATTTGAAACAAATTTCATATCAATGTAGATAATATGAAATCGATAGAATGTCCTCTCCTATTTTATTACGAAAAACATTTTTAACATATTTTATAGCGAAAATTATTGTTATGTAATTGTCGTTGAAATAGGTATAGTGAATATATTCTGAAAGTTTTTATGATAAATTACATCAAGCTCATAATTTTATAGTTAACAACTCAAATGATGAATTTAATATTCAGAGAAATCTTGAGATAATATTTTTCAGTGAAATCATCATGATAATTCTCGGGATCTATGGTAATTCCAAAACTTTGGTACGACTTGAGATCTCTCACTGGCGGCGACGAGCTCAGATGCTAAATCACCTCTCACCTCCTTAAGTAATTAGCTCCAGACTTGGAGCTGATCGAAGTATAATACTTTGTTCTTTCTTCAATAACAGGTACTTCCATATATCTATTTTCAAAATAGCTAAAAATGTCTGGTTATTATAGTGAATGTGAGTCTTCATTGTTTTCTCGATCGGACAATGTCTTTTATTTTTCTCGCGACCTATAATTCTCCGGTGATTTACCGCATTTAATAAATTCTTCTTTTTCTTTACGAATATTAAACAATAATTACTCCTGTAAGCACATTTTTTTTCTTTGAGCTATATATGTACGATGTTACCCGTATAATAATGTATCATTCGCAAGTTGTTGTCGTTCTTCAGAGATTTTTTTCATTCAGTTTCCTTTTCTGTGGGTTCTGGTTTCGTTTCACATATGATTTAAGAGTTAGTCAGATAAACTCGTTTTTATTTGTTTCTTTGTGCAAGATATGAACCACCTTTATTGATAAATTAGGCATTCTATCTCCCACCTTGCGTGCAGATTAATCACACACTATTTATTGTATCCTCGGTTTAATGTGGTCTAAACCTTAAGAGTTATGATCAAGTTCTCCATCAAAACAATAATATAACTTTAAACATGTCTACCAATTTCAGTGGGCTTATCTTGATATATATTCCTTGTATTCATGATGCACTAGTAATGCGTGTCTAGAAAGATAAGAAAGATCACAATGTTTATTCTTATGTGGATGTAGTTTCACTATATATTTGTTGACATTAGTAAGACTTATTTTGATCTATATTAGAACATATAGTTTGTTTAGGACATATAGTTGTACTGTTTTCAATATTATTTAGAACATATATTTTCTTTCTCCATACAGATATATATTACCTCTATCTATCGTATAAGTGGTTTGATTCAAGTTATCAGATACGATGCTCGATTTTTATCTATACCCGGTTTTATTTTGGGTGACGATCTTAGTGCTTAATTAAGATAACTTGAATATTGATAATTGATTGCTTTTTTATCCTTTCTCATTATGTAGTAAGATTTCTTTACTATTTCTATTGTGGATTAAGCCCCGGGCAGAGAAAAGGGCTATATGTGATGGCGTGTTTTGCTTCTTATCTAGAGAAGGGCGCTTCAATCGTTCCTAATGGGTAGTGCATGTCCGCTAGTGTAGATGAATAAAGGCGGGCTGCTTAAACGTGACCTATTCTCGACGACAAAGCGGAATAATCAAGGGTCCGACTTATGAGTGCATTTTTATCCTTTATCAAAAGGCTCTCATGTGGAGCTAGCATGGCTGGATACATACAATGTTGAGTTATGGAGCCTAAACTTATAATAAACTCTATATTGTTAATTAGCGTTTATTGGGTTTGTATTTGGTTTTGGGCTTGAGCCCAACCAATAGTTATTTAGGTTTATTACCTGAATATTTACCTTATAAATATGTGATTATTAAGAGTTTACAAAAACAAGACATAATTTTAGAGAGATAAAATGTGAGGCAAAAACTCTGTATTCTTTTTTCTTCTTCTCCATAGTGAAATTTGGTGGCGGCTGGAGTGGACGTAGCTCAATTTGAGTGAACCACTATAAATCTGTGTCTTCTTGTGTTCTTCTTTCTTGCGTTTTTACAGATTGTTTCAAGCAGGTCGGATTTGGGAGCAAATTTTAACAACTGGTATCAGAGTAGCTAGGCTAGATCTGAGAATTGAAAACGATGGCAAACGAGAGTAGTATAGGACATGAGATTGGAAGATTCGATGGGACAGATTATGCCTTCTGAAGAATGCAGATTGAAGATTATCTTTATGGAAAGAAGCTTCATGTTCCTTTGAGTGAGAAAACAGAGAAAATGAATGAAGCTGAATAAAAACTCCTTGATAGACATGTTTTGGGAGTTGTCCGATTGACGCTAGCTAAGACGGTTTCTCACAATGTAACAAAGGAGAAGACCACCATGTGTCTGATGAAAGCTCTCTTTCTGATATGTATGAGAAACTATCTGTTAACAACAAAGTACACTTAATGAAAATATTATTTTACTTAAGAATGGTTGATGGTACTTCTGTCACCACTCATTTGAATGAATTCAATACAATTGTGAATCAATTGCTATATGTTGAGATTGATTTTGGAGATGAAGTTAGTGCCCTGATTTTGTTAGCATCTCTACTAAATAGTTGAGAACCTATGAGGAAAGCAATTAGTAATTCAGTTGGAAATGCTAAACTGAAATTTGTTAAAGTTAGAGATCGTATTCTTGTTGAAGAGGTTCGTAAAATTGATTCTGGTGAAACGTTCAAAGGTTCTGCTCTGAATGTGGAAAACATGGGCAGAGGTAATGATAGAAATTTCAATCGAGGTAAGAGCAGATCTATGTCGAGAAGCAGGAGGAGTCAGTCAAAGTCTGGGCAGATATTTGAGTGCTAGAATTGTTGTAAATAGGGTCATTTGAAGAGGAACTGCAAATCATCGAAGAGAAACAATGATGATAAAAATGATACAGCCAACGTTGTTACAGAAACTGTCACTGATGCGTTACTTCTGTCTGTTGATAGCCCGATAGATTCATGGTCTTGGACCCGGGAGCGTCTTTCCACACCACTGCTCACAAAGAATTAATGGAGAATTATGTGGCTGGAAATTGTGGGAAAGTTTATCTCACAGATGGTGAGCCACTAAATATTGTTGGCATGAGGGATATCAAATTCAAGATGTCAAATGGTTCTGTTTGGAAGATTAATAAGGTGAGACACATTCCAGGTTTAATGCGCAATCTGATTTCTGTTACACAACTTGATGAAGAAGGTCACAATTTCAGTTGTGAAAATGGTGCGTGGAAGGTGATTAAAGGAGCAATAGTTGTTGTTCGAGGTCACAAAACTGGAACATTATACACGACTTCAGCTTGTAGAGAAACAATTGTTGATGTAGTTGATAACTCAAAGAACAATGAGCTGTAGCATTGAGGTTGGACCATATGAATGAAAAAGTGATGAAAATTCTTTTGAAGAAAGGATAGATTCCAGAACTGAAGTTTGTTGAATATCAGTTATGTAAAAACTGCATTTTTGGAAAACAAAAACGAGTGAGTTTCTTGAAGATTGGGAAGTAGCTCAAGAAAGAAAGGATAGAGTTCGTACACACTGATGTGTGGGGACCTGCACCTATTTCTTCTATTGGAGGATCACAATACTACATGACGTTTATAAATGATTCGACAAGAAAGGTATGAGTATATTTTATGAAGCACAAGTCTGAAGTATTTGCTATTTTCAAGAAATGAAGGCTTTGGTTGAAAATAAAACAAATCAAAAAGTTAAGTGTTTGAGATCCGACAATAGAGGTGAATATATCAATTCAGATTTCAAATAGTATTGTGATGTGAATGAAATTAGTATGGTGAAGACTTTTCTCCGAATGCCTTAAGAGAATGGAGTAGATGAACGAATGAATCAAACATTGAACGAACGTGCTAGAAGCATGAGATTGCATGCAAGGCTTCCTAAAACCTTCTAAGCACAAGCTATCAATACTATTGCCTATTTGATAAACATGAGACCCTCTATTCCTCTTGAATTTAGAATTCCTAAAGAAGTCTAGAGCAATAAAAATGTAAACATTTCTAATTTGAAAGTGTTTGGTTGTTTATCATATGTTCATATTAATGAATGTGATATGAGCAAGCTTGATCCAAAGTCTAATAAATGTTTTTTCATTGGTTATGGTGATATCGAGTTTGGTTATCATTTCTGAGATAATCAAAATCGGAAGATAATTCGTAGTAGAAATGTTATCTTCAATGAACAAGTTCTCTATAAAGATTGTGTTGGGAAGTCATGAGATGGTGATTCCAAGTTGAAAGATACTAATATGGTCGATTTGAGAGAATTTTCAGTTGAATATATACCGACTGTCGAAGAAGACCAGTGTGTTGTTGAAGATGAAATCGTTGAGAACATGTCCCTAGAGGCAAATCAACAAACACCGGTTATACAGTTGAGAAGATCATCAAGGAATCAAAAATCAGTCGAGAGGTGGTCTCCATCTCTGAACTATATATTATTGACAGATAGAGGTGAACCTGAATGCTATGAGGAAGCAATACAATTTGATGAATCGATTAAGTGGGAGTCTGCGATGAAAGATGAGATGGACTCTTCGATGTTGAATCGGACTTGGGAGCTCACTGAGCTACCAAAGGGAAAGAAAACACTTCACAACAAATGGATCTTCATGATTAAAGAAGAACATGATAAACCAAGAGATACAAGGCAAGATTGGTTATGAAAGGATTTCAACAGAAAGAAGGTATTGACTACAATGAGATCTTCTCTCCAGTAGTTATATTGATGACAATCAGAACTATTTTGAGTTTGGTTGTGAAAGAAGACCTTCATCTTCAACAAATGGATGTCAACATTTATTTTTCTTCATGGTGATTTAGATGAAGAAATTTACATGCGACAACCAGAAGGATTTGAAATCAAAGGAAAAGATGAGTTTGTGTGTAATCTTCAGAAAAGTCTGTATGGTTTGAAACAGGCTACAAGGCAATGGTACAAGAAGTTCAATAGCTTCATGAAAAATAATAATAATTTTCTGAGGTGTGAAGCTGATCATTGTTGTTATATCAAAGAGTTTGATAAATCGTACATTATTCTGTTCCTCTACGTTGATGACATGTTGATTGCTGGAGCAAGCTTGTATTAGATTAACAAACTCAAGAAAGAGTTGTCTGAAAAGTTTGTAATGAAGGATTTGGGTGCTGCAAAACAAATCCTTGGGATGATAATTTTTAGAGATGAAGAAGTTTTCAAGCTTTCATAAGAATAATATGTGAAGAAAGTTCTTAGCAGGTTCAACTTGTATGATGCAAAGCCAGTTACTACCCCCTTAGCTAGTCACTCCAAACTATCTAAAGATTAGTTGACTTTAACAAATGAGGAGAAAAATTACATGGCCACTATTTCGTATGCCTCTGTCATTAGTTGTATTATGTATGCGATGGTTTGTACAAGACTAGACATAACACATTTAGTGGGAGTTGTTAGCAGGTTCATAAGCAACCTAGATAGACAACATTGGGAAGCAATAAAGTGGATACTACGATACTTAAGAGGAAGTACGAGTTTCGCTTTGTGTTTTCGAAAATCTAATATGGGTTTGGAAGAATATGTTGATATTGACAATGGTGGTGATGTTGATAGTAGGAAGAGATCAATTGGGTACATTTATACTCTAAGAGGTACTACAATCAGTTGAGTTTCAAAATTGCAGAAGATTGTTGCTCTTTCTAGTTGTGAGGCAGAGTATGTTGTTGTAACAAAGGTTGTTAAGGAGATGATGTGGTTACAACCCTTTTTGCGAGAATTTGGTCAAAACTATGAGAGAAGTGTATTGTGATGCGACAGTCAGAGTGTCATTCATTTGGAAAAGAATACAATTTATCATGGAAAGACAAAACATATACAAGTTCGTTATCATTTTCATCCGGTCATCTTTAGAAGATGGAGTATTAGCTCTTGAGAAAATTCCCGGGAGTGAGAATCCAACTGATATGCTGACGAAAGTTGTGACAAATGAGAAACTAAAGTTGTGTGCAACTTCAGTCGGTCTTCTTCATTAAGACACCGGATGGAAAACCGCTAGCGATCGAGAGATGATGAAGTTAGTCTCTAAGTGGGAGATTGTTGAGTTATGGAGCATACACTTATAATAAACTCTACATTGTTAATTAGAGTTTATTGGGTTTGTATTTTCTTTAGGACTTGAGTCTGACCAAGAGTTATTTAGTTTTATTACCTGAATGTTTACCCTATAAATATGTGATTATTAAGGGTTTACAAAAACAAGACATAATTATAAAGAGATAAAGTGTGAGGCAAAAACTTTGTATTCCTTTTCTTTTTCTTCATAGTGAAATTTGGTGGCGGTTGAAGTGGACGTAGCTCAATTTGAGTGAACCACTATAAATTTGTGTCTTATTGTGTTCTTCTTTCTTGCATTTTACAGATTGTTTCAAGCAGGTCAGATTTGGGAGATACAAATCCTAACATACAAGTATAGCCATGAGACGAGCCTTTATCATATATAAGGCGGTTAAAGGCCGCAACGGGACTACCATAGGAGCCCCACTAGCTAACGTCATCTATGTTCATTTCTTTCCGACTATGCTAGGCCAAATTGGGGACCACCACTTTGTGGTGGGAATGACTCAGCCCATATGCATCATTGCTGAGACATGCGCCTAATGATCAAATCTTTGCAACCGAAGTGAGCCGATGAGCCGAGTGACATGCCAACACTACTAATTGAGTGCCAGCACTACGTTGTGTTGTTAGTAATCAGAGAGTTGGCGCCTTTCGAAGCCCTTTGAGCCCTTACTCTATAGGGGCACTTTGGTTTTTTGCAGCTAGCGCGCTTTACCTTCTTCCCCTCTCATCTCAGTCAAAGTTGTTTTGGTCGGTGAGCCTATATACTTGATTAAATTAAGGGAAAAGTTTATTTGTCCAATAGTTGCTAAGGCCCGTGAGCCTAATCAGTCAACACATGTTAAAGTTTCACCTTCAATGTTACAACAAAGGGTTAAGAATTTGAGCTTCAACGCTTGCCAAATTTCAGCTCACAATGTACAATTATTTTAGCTCGGATTATGGGAACGGAATGTCCTAAATCCAACTTAAAAGGGGCTCTATTCTTCCCGCCTAACATATACTTTGTGCTTCTCACTTTCTCTACTTCTTTAGGTGCTTTCTTAACCGAGCTCGAGGGCAATGCGTCTTCCCATTGATTACCATGACTTGTCTTATCGCTTTAGAAATTTTGAGAGAACCCCCTCTGACGTTTTGAGTAGGGGATCCATTCTTCAAGGTTCTACTTCCTCTTTAGCTTTTTCCATCTTTAATATTGAAGGGGCAAGCAATCAGTCAAAGGTATCCCCATTCGCCAAACACCAAGAAGTATCCATTCTTAACACAAAGAAACCGCCAGCTGAATCTTTCCTCTTCAATTTTGCACGATCATTCTTTCCCACGCTTCATACCTCCCTCTTTTCTTTCTTCTACGCTACTTAGTAAGGTAAAGGGCCAGGAATGGTAGGGTAGGAGTATCCAGTAGGCAATCTTTTTGGCTTGACCAATCAGTCTTATGTCATTCGTGTCGCACGACGTTTTAACCGAAAGAACTTCTTGCGCAATTCATGCATTTCTATTTTGGCGTTACGGTAATTAATAGCATTCTATTTTTAAAAGTTTTACATAAGAACTATAAATATACCTTTAACTTGAAATTAAGAATATAATCTACTTCTTTGTTCAAAATAATAGTAAGTTGTTGTTTACTCAAATATCGCCATCATATAATATGATTATAATAATTTTGAAAAATCATACCCCACCAAAGTAGAATTTAGAGACGATTTTAATATTGTTTAAAACTTTATTATATTCTTCATTTGTTTTAGATTTTTCTTCGTATTTACAAGAAATTATTGATCCAATTGCATGTCAATATAGTGCATAATCTTATTTAATTTTATTTATTTTGTAGAACATGATATCTTATTATTAATGGATGATAACTGTTTGATACAAGTAAAAAAAATATTTCTTGATCTGATAATTCAAACAAATATTGCAATTGTGGATTGGTTAAAAGAACAACCTATACCAAGAGTTCTACAATATGACATTGAGGAAAATAATGTATTAAGAAAAATATTGTTAAAAAGATTATGGAGAGAAAGATAATACTTATTTTGACTTATTACCATTCATAAAATACAATTTTACCATTCTTTGTGAATTATTTCGTGAAAAATATTTACACAATAGTAGCAATGTGATTGTTAAAAAATCTGTAGCAATGTTATTATTTGTACTAGGACATGGAGGAAAACTTTAAATATTTGAAGGTATCTATATTCGTTCATGTGAGAAAATTAGTAGACGATTTAATGAAGTACCACGATTGACTCTCAGTTTAAGTAAGGATTTTATAAGAATACTAAAATTAAGTTTGACATATATTTTAGATTATTTTTGAAATTATATAATTTAATTTAATTTTGTTATGATTGCCTTGGAGCTTTGGATAGCACACATACTGAAATGACTATTCCACTTAAGGATCAATGTATGTTTTTAGAGTATGTGATAGAAAGAGTTTACCTATTTCATTTTTAAAAATCTAACTTTCGAATAATAATCTTCAAGATCACAATTACATTGTTTACCCGTACATATGTCATTCTTAACTTGTATTGAGTTGGCCGGTATCTATCTCTTTCTATCTAAGTTTTTTTTCTTCTCTTTGGAGTGAGACTAATCCCCGCAAGCATATTTCGCAAACCCACTTAATCATTTAATCAGGTACAAAACTCAAGTTCTTGACGAATTTGAATCCAGAATCTCAAAGAGTATGTGAATATACATATTTTGTTGTTGCTAGACTAAACGAGAGATCTCAACTCTTACCTAATCCTTCAACTATTCTGTGTTTGATATTTAACTCCAAACTTTGATTGATCCAAAAGTTTTGTTAATTTTAGTGAAACAAATATCTTAAAATAAAGAGATAAACATTGCAAGTTTAGTCAACATTTGAAGTGACAAGTTTAATATAAATAAATATAATTATTTTCTCCATTTATCTTCCCCAATTCAAATCCTTTATCATCATCCACACATATCCAAATCACCATAGATTTGATACAGATCAATCAAGCTTCTTCCTTTCTCTCCCTCAAACAATGCAAATTCCATCTCTTTCCTTTCTACATTGAATCAATGGCGCTCACTCATCATCTTCCCACTCCATCTTCCACCTTTTTCCCACTCAAACCCTCCTTAAACCCTAATCATCTCACCTCCGCCCTCAAATTCCTCCCCCCCTTACACTCTCTACCATCAAATTGCTTCCCCCGCCGTCGTCGTCGTTGCCGGACAACCGATTCTCTCCGCTGTTACTCCTCCTTTTCCAATAAACACAATGGATCGAAGGACATCGTCGAACTACCTCTTTTCCCTCTCCCTCTCGTCCTCTTCCCAGGCGCGATTCTACCTCTTCAAATCTTCGAATTCCGATATCGTATGATGATGCATACCCTTCTCCAAACTGATCTCAGATTCGGCGTGATATACTCCGATACCACCACTGGTACAACCGATGTCGGTTGCGTTGGAGAAATTGTCAAGCATGAGAGACTCGTCGATGATAGATTCTTCCTTATCTGTAAAGGGCAGGAGCGATTTCGTGTTACGAAATTGGTTCGGACGAAACCCTACTTGGTGGCGGAGGTTAACTGGCTTGAAGATAGACCGTCTGGAGATGTGGAAGAAGATGTAGATGAACTTGCGAATGAAGTGGAGATATATATGAAGGATGTGATTAGGTTATCGAATCGATTGAATGGGAAACCTGAAAAGGAATCGCAGGATTTGCGTCGGAATTTGTTTCCGACTCCGTTTTCGTTCTTTGTTGGGAGTACGTTTGAAGGAGCTCCTAGAGAGCAACAATCATTGTTGGAATTGGAAGATACAGTGTTGAGATTAAAGAGAGAGAAAGAAACATTGAAGAATACTTTGAATTATTTGACTGCTGCTTCTGCTGTTAAAGATGTGTTTCCATCATCATCTTCTTCATCTTCATCATCATGAATTGGTATCTTTCTTAATACTCTCCTTTTCTTTGTATTTTCTATATGAACTTGTATAGATTTTGATGCTTCATCAATGCTTAATCTCTCCCTTTTTGCAATTTCTACTTGATCCCATTTATCTCATACAATACGTTTAGAACTCAGGGTAGATAAGTGTTCAAGTCTTGAGCTAAAGAGATTGAGCTTTGAACTTCAATTCTCACTTAAAACATCTTTATGGAAGTGATAATGAATCTTGAACTTAAGAGATTGAGCTTTGAACTTCAATTCCCACTTAAAACAACATCTTTATGGAATTGATAGTCATGTGATTGGATATTGAACTTAAGGAATTGAGCTCTTGCACTCTCAAATACGATTTCGTATTTTGAGATTCGATCACAAGAACTTAAAGAAATTGAGCTCTTGCACCCTCGAATACAATTTCATATCTTGAGATTAGATCACAAATAGCCCGGAGAATTGCTTGGATTTCATGTATAATTGGATCAGGAATTAGAAACTAAACTGAACTAAATCTAATTAGAATCCCATTATGGTCTCTAGTCATCAATTTCATTCTTCATCTTTATCCATATTTACTTTTGTAGTTCCCCTTACACACTTAACATCCAATCTTATATGATCTTATTTTGCACATGTCATTTCAGCATCTTATTGTGTTTAGTTATTACCTTCATTTGATTTCTTTGTGTAAAGAAAAATGAAGGCAAAATTTCTCAAGTATTGCTTTGCTGCAAGCAAGTACTGATTTGATAGAATGATTTCATTGGGCATATTTGAAAACCCATTGCTTGTGTTTGTTACATATGTTTTTGTAACGCCCTGAACCCGAGTATCGTTACCCGTGAGTAAATAGACTACAAATATACCCCGAGCAAACCACTAGGCCTCCACAGTCCAAGCTCAATATGTATAATCTATTAACCACACTTTTATAATTAGTTCATATTTATTCACGAGATGTTCTCGTCGCGATACCTTTCGTAGTCTCAAACTCCTCCGGTTAGGACTCTAGAAATGACTCTAAGTGTCATTTTGTTCCTCTGCATGATTCAAGAGGTGCTTCGAAACCCATGAAGGGTGGAACAGAAATTCTAACCAAATAATATGCATAAGAGGTTTCGAGCTTTGGGGTTGGGCACTATCTTGATTTTAGACTATTTGATTCACAAGATTTGGGCTTTGTGAAATTTGGATTTGGGGTTGGTTTTACGTCAAGGTTTCTTAGTGCCCAATTGACGATAATGGTGCAGCTTTGTTATAAGGTAGTTAATTGCTATCTAGATTATAATATAATTTTACTCAAATATGGCATACTAACATTGGATAAACAAACAAAGAAAGCAAAATACATGCACACTCCACAAACCTCTCACACTCTTTAAGCTGGCAAATGCCATTTTTCTTATTAACCATTGCTGATAATTGAAGTTAAAAAAAGAAAAGACAGTTAAAAACACGATAATCAAACAGAATCTGAATCGGTTGATTGAGCTAGCAGTGGTTGATTAAGAGAGCTGGTTTTAATAATGTGTGGTTGATGATGAGGTGTTGTATTCTTGTTACCCTGTTCTTGCTCATACTGGATCTGAATGGCAACAGAAAACTTCCTTTCTTGATTCTTACCCCATAGAACTAAATACAATCCGGCTATAATCAAGACTGCCCCTATGATCCTGTGCACCACATCTTATAATAATCAGATACACCATTTGATGACTAATCAATGATCATGTCCAACTCATACTATCCAATACATATACAAATTAAATTAAATTGGTTTAACCCAATATAGTTGGTTGTGTTGGTATATATTGAGTAACCTAAACTAAATTTTATAAATAATAAAAGCATTTCTAGCCTTTAATACTTACCCTCCCAAGTAAAATTCCTCATCAAGAGCAAAGGAAGCCATAATAGCCACAACAAGAGTCTGAACAGGCTGATAAACCGCAACAAAGACAGGGCCACCCTTATCGATGCACCATATTTGTACAGCAAATGCGATACCAGATGCTACCACACCCTAAATATATATACAATATGTATCGTTATTTTGTGACCCGAGTTTATTTTCAAATGACCACTTCTAAATTAGAGTGAGAAGTCAATTTTAACTTGATTTATTAAGTAAGATTTTTGTCACTTACTCTTACATGTTTTAAAAATACTTACTTTTATACATTAAAAAAAATGTTCTTATTTTTACCCATTAAAAAAATGTTTAGAAAACAATAGACGAGTATTTAAAGAAACGATTAAAAAATCTAAAAGATAAAAAAAAAATTAAGAAGCAAACCTGAAAAATTAAAAGAAATCTTGCAAAAACTTGCTTGTTTCCGTACATTAGAGCTTGATTATATAGATAAATATTTTAGTGGAAAATTAAATAATATATTTAAAATTGAAGATGTATACTTTGGAGACTTAATGTTCATTTGAATCATTCAGAAATTGATTATGAGTGTGAAAAATTATACACTCAAACTTTAAATTTACTGTTCTTAAAAAAATACTCTTTCTTGTTTGATGATAAGTTATTTGAGATTAAAAGAAATGTTTAATAAATAAGTATGTGATTTGGGTTTTTAGTTATTTGAATTATTGTAATATTTTTTATATTTAAAATTTATTTTTTATTAAAAATATCAAATATGAATTTGTGACTTTTATTGTTTAAAAAAAATATTTGATAAAAAAATAAGTAAATTATTAGAGAATTTTTAATTGGTTTAATTTAAAAATAAACAAATAATGCAATAGATATAAATCAAAATTATTTAAAAAAACAAAATTGAGTGACACAAAACACACTCAAAACAACCATAATACAAATATAAAACAATAATTAGTTTAATTACTATAATATTATTTTATTTAAATTTTATTAAAATAAATTAAAAATATTTTTATTAATAAATTGATTTATTAAATTGTTAAAAAAAATAGGAATGTTTTTTTTTAGTAAAATAAAAGTTCCAAAAATAAAAACAAACATATAAACCAGTGTGCTTTGTGTTAGTTGATTTATTTCTATATTTGAGATTTGTTTAGTTTATAAATAGGTTGGAATCAATTCATCTTTAAAAAAGTATATACATCCAACCACTAGCTTTTAAATAAAGCTTTGAAAATATTTTAAAAAATTAAAATATTTAAATAAAATATTATATATATATACTTACAGCATAGAAAACACTGAATAGCTCTCCGCCGGAATGAACAAGCCAAGCTTGAGAATCTCTTTCACAAAACAAAGCAATAATCAAGAACTGTACGATCCCAAAGAAACATTGATACGATGTAAATGAAAGTTTCGCCGGATATTTCTTTAGGATCGGAGCTTGTAAAACCAACCAACCCGACCAAGATAGACAATGTCCGATCAAGAATATACAACCCAATGTCCAATTCTTTCCATTTGCATTTCCGAGACCTGTCAGTCAGCAGCAAGGGCGGAGTTAAGATTTCAAATATACCCGACTATAACAATAATAATATCAATCAAGCAAACAAAAATGTCAGTTTATGATGATCACTAATCTTCTTTAGCGACGGGAAACTATCAATATCGACGATATTCCCGTCGTTATTGTTATTTACATACAAAATATTTTGAATTACCGGACTTAGCCCGGTTAGACTTGTACATAAATCCGCCCTTGCCTGTAAGAGCAGCCGGCGATGTTCTTGTTAGATGTCGGCCCGGACTGTAGATCGTCGGACCTTTATATAGAGTAATCACTGATGCTCCGGCTACGCAGAGAAGAGTTCCGACCACTTTTGAGATACCATCTTTTCTGTCTATTCTCACCTTTTCTAACCTGTCAAATGGTGTTTAAGAGGACTTAATTAACTAATTGAAATATTAAAAAAAATAGAAACCCTGGAAACACCAAAACCGGAGTAAAATTGAATTCAAACGGAAAAATATTATTAAATACATAATTAAAGTATATATATATATATATATATATATATATATATATATATATATATATATATATATATATATATATATATATATATATATATATATATATATATATATATATATATATATATATATATATATATATATATATATATATATATTCTATAACATTATTTCATTTAAATCAAAATACCAATACAATATTAAAAAATAATAGTTTTAAATAAACTAAAAATAAAATCGTCTAATCCAGCTCCGAAACTGGCGTTTCCAAACAGGAGATATTAAAGTATTTATCGTAAAACCATTTTAATATAATATTTTATAAATTTGGATAAATAAAAAATAGTAGATAATACTTTTTTTTTTCATTTTGTTGGATTGTGTTTAAGCGGATTAAAGACCATGCAGATATTCTTGTAACTTAGTGAAAAATCATAGAAACTCATTAGTGTAGTTATATGTTCGAGTTTTCGCACTACAACTATATAAAAAGTAAAAAAAGAATGACTTACCGAAGAACGACAGCCATGAGGAAAGTGATTGCCGGAACAGAGTTTTGTATGGCAGAGGCGAAGGTGGGAGATGTATTGTCTAGTCCGAGC
Source organism: Impatiens glandulifera (assembly GCF_907164915.1). NCBI lineage: Eukaryota > Viridiplantae > Streptophyta > Magnoliopsida > Ericales > Balsaminaceae > Impatiens > Impatiens glandulifera. Next base: position 63,100,847 of record NC_061864.1, read on the forward strand.
AAGTAGAATCCTTGGTTTGCTGTTATTCTGTCGAGACACAATCCATTCTTTTTTTTAGAATTATGAAGTTTTATTTTAAATGATTTGGTATGAAGAATCGACTTATGATCATTACTAAGAATGTTAGTTAAATTTCGTCATACAATGCCCCTTTAGACGATTTTATTGAATTTGACATATAGTTGATCAAGGCGGGATGACATTTGTGCTCCGCCCGACTCTAATTTCACCGTAACATTAATAAACATAATTAAATATATAACAAGAGTCATAGAGAAGAGAATGAGTAAATGACATAATAGAAAAAAAATACAAATAGAGTAGAGAAATTTTTTATTATTTTTTCAGTCAATTACTATTGCATATCATTTTCACTTCCAAATTAACTTCCCAATCATCTCTTATCACTAATATATTTTATAAAAAATGTTTTTTTTTTATAATTTTTGAAAATATAGTATAAATGGTAAACAAATGTAGTATTTAAAAAAACCCTTTCTAAATAAAACGGGTGGGATGGTAATTCTCCATCCGGACCCTACCTATTATCGTCTCTAATCATGAAATCACGAAGAAAACGGAGTTAGTGTCCGAACATCCAAGTTTTGTAACTATTAATTATTAGAAAAAAAAAATTGGGATTTGATATATGAAGGATTTAAATACCCAACTACTGCAAGTAGGAAAAATTGGGCAAGAAAGGAAAGGGTAATCGGTGGTCTCTCCTTCCTGCATGTTTCAATAACAAGAGAATGAAATGATGAATTAAATAATTAAGAAATTGATAAAATAGATAGAAGAAGGTAGAAGAAATAATTACTTTTCCAAGAAATATGCGAAAGGTAGAAGAAGGAAAAGAGCAAGAATGTTTCTATAAACAGGGAAGACGATTTTGCTGATACCCATGTTAAGAGCAGCTCTAGAAACGACATGAAAACCTGCGTATCCAAACTGTAAGGTTAACATGGCCAAGTGAAGTTGCATTTTCTCTGGTATAGAGAACCATCCGGCCTGAATTGATGAGCCACCGCCGCCGCCGTTAACGTCCGCCATGGATGGAAATGATGAGCTAGCTAGAGTGAAAAAGAAAAGATAGATGATGGATTATGAGTTAGGAAATTAAAGGCAAGTGAGGGGAGATATAAATATAGCTAGAAAAGGTTCTAGAATGGCATCACATCACTCTTTACAATATTATTATTAATTAAACTAAGCAAATAGTCGTATTTGCACGAGTAATGTATAAAAACTAAGAAAAAAATTATGGTTAAAATGTGATATTATTTTTAATTTACTCTCACATATATATTTAAATTAACCACAATTCTCAACCCGATAATTCGAACACTTTAAAAATCAAGCATTAATATATAAATATATATTAGTTAGTTAAAAAGTTGAACTTATATTATTAAGAATGTTCCGCGTTCATCAAATTTGGTGTGAATTTAAAATATAAAGTCTTATTAGTCTAGTTGATTAAAAAGTTGTACTTGTTTTTGTTAGATTGTAAGTTCGAAATATACCTATAGTATTTTTTATTTTATTTTTAACCGTTTTAAGTTTATAGAGGGTCAACAAAAAATTACTAGTTTAACTATCACTTTATACAGTTAGATTCCCTTTTAAAACGTTTTAAATCTTTGCTGCGTTGCTTGGGGAGTCGGGGATTGTCGCGGGGAGGGGAAGCGTTACTTGGGGAGTCGGGGAGAGTCAGGAATAGTCCTTGGAAGGGAAGCGTTGCTTTGGGGGGGGGGGTCAAGGATAGTCGTAGGTAGGGGCCAGGGAAGCGTCCCGCGTTGCTTGGTGAGTCGGGAATAGTCACGGGGAGGGGAAGCGTTGCTTGGTCGGGGATAGTTGAGGGAGAAGAAGAAATGAAGAAAAGAGAAGAAGAAACAAAGAAAAAACATTATGGACATATGGTCATTTGTCAGGCCTAAAAGGTCATTTTTGTAATAAATTTTGGGGCTTAGTTATTTTTGAAATTTTAGATGTTATAAGGCTCATTTCTTCAAATTACCCCTAGGGCAACCAAAGTTAGGGCCGTCATTAGAGCATCAACAGTGCATAAGACCTCTCCCTCTTATTTTGTCAAATCAATATTCCACTTCAGCAAAAATGCAAAAATCGGGTACATGTTGTATTTGGGCAAAACACTCCAATGCTTCCGCCCCTCTTATTTAAATAATTTAAATGTGAATTTTATTTATACTATTTTAAATAAATAACTAATTTATACTATTATAACTAATATTAGTATATTATAGTATTATAAGGAAATTTGATAATTTAAACCCTTAAAATTAAAACGTGTTAATATAATTAATAAAAAAATATATTAATTTATTTAAAATATAAATTTATTAATTAAATATATAAATAATATTCTTATATTATATATATTATAGGAAAATTTGAGAATTTCACCTTTAAAACATGTTAATATAATTAATAGAAAATAGAAAATATTTTTATAATTTAAAATATATTATAATATTAAAAATGACATACATAAATAAAATATTCCATCATAAAAACTAATATTAACGGATATAAAACATGTTAATATAATTAATAGAAAAATATATTAATTTATTTAAAATATATATTTATTAATTAAATATATATAACTAATATTAAATAAATTGAAATATAAAATATTTTTATAATTTAAAATATATTATAATATTAAAAACATTATTACAAGAATAAATTTGAGAATATATAACTAATATTTCTATATTATAATAAAATATAAAATATTTTTATAATTTAAAATATATTATAATATTTTTATAATTAAATATATAATTAATATTCCTATATTATAGTAAAATTTTAGAATATATTTATTTAATGTTATTATAATATTACTTAAAAATAGAAAAAATAATATAATTAAACATATATTTAATATTCCTATTATAGAGTATATTATATTATATAATAATGAAAATGTCAGAGTTGCATTGTATAGAGGGCACTGCTGCTTTTACCTATAATGCAAAAAATGAAAAAAAAGCAATGACCTGCCCTTTTCCACGCTGTCCGATGCGGGCACAGGTCATGCGCTGAAGATGCTCTTAGTGCATGGGACTGAGGAACGGACTACAGTAAAGACAAAGACGTTATGATATAAATGTAACATTGTCCATAATTTCTTAAATTTTTTAATTTAATACATTATTTTTTAATTTAATTAAAAAAACAAAATATACATTTATTCATCATCTTTTTATTCATAATTTTTCTATTAAAATTTTAAGTCCACCTTACATGTTTTTTAAGTCCACTCAAACTCGGATTTTTGAATCCACCCCTGGAGACGAAGGTGCATGCTAGGAAGATAAACGCGCCAACTATTATAATTGAGGAATTGAGGACGAAGAACCTAGTGGTGGAGATTTTGTGAAAGGTGACAAAGTGAAAATAGGTGACAGTAAAGACCAGGTGAGGCGACGGTTAAACTTGGAGAAAGAATGTTGTGACAACAAATATAACTTTCATAAACCATCTAAATTGGAAAGTGGGTAGATTTGAATATATTATCATTTATTCTAAGTATGAATAAGTTGTATAAAATAATATTAATATTTTAAAAATATTCTACCCAAAAGGAATTTTAAAAATATTCCTGCTGCCGTGCCGCTGTCGTGCCGCTGCTGAGAAGACGAAGCAGCAAATCCCCGAGTGGGGTGGGTAAGTCGAAACTTTCTTTAAGTTTCGCAAGGTATCATAGCTTGAACCCTCCTATTAAATTCTGTCAATTGATTGTTGATTGCTTTTAACTTGTTTGATAGCATGTCTGGTGTTAATCAATATGGTATGGTTCCGTTTGACGGAAAAACTGATTTTAGCATTTGGAAACAAAAAATGAAATGTGTTTTGATTCAGCAAAATTGTTTTTTTTTTAACAAACAAACATGATCAGGCAACTGGAGGCAACTGGGGGTCAACAAACCCCTCAGGTTAATGCATATAAATATTTTTATCAAGTTCACCATGTAAGAAAGTAGTAGTAACATCGATTTGCTTCAATTCCCAATCAAAGTGAGCAACTAAAACAAGCATAATTCTAACAGTAGTGAATTTGACAACAAAAGCGAAAATTTCAGCATAATCTATTCCCTCCTTTTGAGTAAATCCCTTGGCTACTAACCTAGCCTTTAATCTAACTTTTTCAGACTCTTATTTCACCTTATACAACCATTTGCAATCCACTAAGGAGCAATTATGAGGTTTAGGAACAAGTTTCCAAGTATAATTGATTCTTAGAGAATTCATCTCATTATTCATAGCAACAATCCATTTAGTAGAAAACTTAGACCTCAAAGCTTCTTTGTAAGAGTTAGGCTCATTACAGTCTAGGGATTCAAACATGTTAAAAACAAATTCAGACATATTGCAATCATTCAAATTATCATCCCTAAATCTAGAAGGCATTATAACACTTCTTCTACTTCTATCCCTAGCAAGTTGATAGTCATGCAAATCATCAGACAAATCATTTGAATCAGTCAAAACATTTGAATCATGCAAATCATCAATATCATGCACATTATCATGCTCCACCTCATTTGGAGCATTCACATCATGTTCAACAGGTTGATCAAAAACTACAGGCACATGATCCACCTTATTAGGAGCATCATTAACAGGAGTGGGGGACATAGACAAGCAAGGAACATCATTCTCATTAAAGACAACATTTCTACTTATCACAATCCTAAGCCCAAGTTCACTCCTATCCCAAAGCCTATAACCTTTTACCCCTTCAGGGTAGCCTAAGAATACACATTTCTTGGACCTAGGCTCCAACTTTTCAACCTTTTGATGCACATAGCCAACACAACCAAAAACTTTCAAGTTGCTCAAATCAAGAGGTTTACCTGTAAACACAGATTCAGGACATTTCCCTCCTAAGGGAACACTAGGGGACCTATTTATTAAATAAGCAGCAGTATGCAAAGCATCCCCCCAAAATTTCTTAGACAAACTAGTTGACGCTAACATAGCTCTCACCCTCTCTAGAAGTGTCATGTTCATCCTCTCAGCAACACCATTCTGCTGTGGTGTGTACGGCACAAACCTATGTCTTTTAATACCCCAGGTAACAAATAAATCATTCATCTGTTTATTACAGAATTCAAGACCATTATCTGTTCTAAGAGTTTTGATTCTCTTACCTGTTTGATTCTCAATCAAAATCTTCCACTCTTTAAACTTTTCAAAAACATCAGACTTATGTTTTAAAAGTAACACCCAAACTTTCCTAAAATAATCATCAATGATGGACAGAAAATATTGGTTCCCTCCATGTGTAACAACACTAGAAGGACCCCACACATCAGCATGTAAATATTCAAGGATATCAGTACACTTAGACACATTTGGGTAAGAGGAGATGGGAAAACTCACTTTATGTTGTTTTCCTAGCACAAATGATTCACAAAAGGGGATGTGGGACAATTTATCACTACTAAAATGACCACCTTTATGCAAAAAATTTATAGACCTTTGTTACTCATGTGACATAATCTATTATGCCAAAGAACAAATTTATCACCAATCACAGAGTTCACAGAGTCATAAGCAGTCTCAGCATGACATACATACAGATTGTTCATCTTTTTAGTAGTAAAGATAACAAGAGACCCACGTAAAATTTTCATAACACCTTTCCCCCACTTTCCCTCCAAACCATCATTCTCAAGAGATGCACAAGACAACAAATTATAACGCAAATCAGGAACATTGTTAGAAAATAAACCGTTAAGTCATATCAAGTATAATAATTGGTTTAAATATAACAAGAAGGTGTTGTAGCGTAGTGGTAAACACCCATGCCTGTCACACATTTGACCAGGGATCAAATCTCATCGACAGCAAATAATATTTAAAGTTTTGTTATTTCAGGGAAGCTGAGCAAAATCCGAAATTTACCTATAGGCAAGATCGGTTCGACAATGTATACCGGCTCAGTCAACCGGAGTTCGGTCAACCGGTTCGGTCAAGAAGTTAGAAATCCGGACAGGTTCAAGTTCAGGACCGATTGAGTTGTAAACCGAAAGAACGGTCAAGAAATCTAACCGATTGAATATCAAACCGGCCAGAAGAAGCTATGAAAAACCTAAAGTCATCCGGAACCGGCTAAAGAAACCTAACCGGTCAAGCTACCAAACCGATCAAGAGTATTCGGTACGTGACCGCACAGAGAAAGGATCGGCCAAAGCTCAAAACCGGAATCATCAGGAACAAGGAACCGGACCGGATGAACAAGAGAACCGACTGAAGAAAATCTAACCGGTCAAGCTATCAAACCGATCAAGAATATTCGGAATGTGACCGCACAAAGGATCGGCCAAAGCCTAAAAGCCAGATCCATCAAATAGCCGATCATCTACAAGACAAGAATAACCGGAAGAAGTCCGGTTACTTCACTACCAAAAGACATTCGGCCAAGTCAAGAGGCCGACTAGTACAAGAAGACACTTTGGGTATCTGTTGAGAATGATACCAAAGGAACAGACTGAATACTTCCATATCCATGCAAGTCTGAGGAAAGACTGTAGGCTGCAGAAAACAGTACTACCGGATCCTTCTACTTCGGGATAAGCCAGAAAGGAAATCTTCAAAGTACAGACAACTGTCCAAGAAGACAGTGCCTACATTGAGTAAAAGACAAACCCAGCAGGTTTGCCTTACAGACCGGCAGGTCTGAAACAGGATACCAGGTCTGAGACGACCGGCAGGTCTGAGACACTGAATCACTGCATCTCTGATCAGCCAATCAGATTCAAGGCTTCGAAATATGACCGTTGACATATTTCACCTATAAAAGGAGGCAGTTGCAGAAGAGTAAATGCAGTTACTAAGCGGGACATTAAGTGAGACAAGTGAAGCGTTGAGAGCATTTACTACAAGTGATAACAGTGTGGTATTCTAAGAAAGCCTAAGTGCTAAATTCTAAGTGTGTGCTACAATTTCGGTGTGAATTGTAAGAGTGTTATCGAGCAGGAAATAAGTCTCGATCGAATTGTACTTGTATTCCTTAGTGAATATCCTTCTCGCGGTTTCGAGAGGAAGGGGTGACGTAGGAGTTTTATCTCCGAACATCCATAAAATCTGTTGTGTTATTTACTTTCTGTTGGCTTCATTATATAACCGACTAACTTAACCATACCGCTCCAAACCAACTCCATACTCACCATACCGAATATCCAGATAACCGAAACCAACCCACCATTCCTCAAATCTCCATCATCCGAAACCGACTCCGCCTATCATACTCGTGTACCGCTTCAACTTGAAAGCAAACCTCTTCCGCGCTTGAACCTAGTTCAAGGGTTTGTGACAGGTTGTGTAGTATTGAAACCCCGGTGTTAATCTCTAACCGGATTAATCACCACCCTACGAGTGAGAACCGCTAACCGGTCCAACCCCCGGTCCACCAGCGGCGACCTAGATCCTAACAATTGGTATCAGAGCAGTTAGTTTCAATACTCAAGCAAACATGTATCAGGATAGGCCTCCAATGCTAGAAGGTGATGACTTTGCCAACTAGAAGGCACGCATGCACCTGCATCTAGTCACCTTGGATGATGAAATGGAATCCGTTCTAACCGAAGGACCGATAGTCATTGATAAAGACAGAAAAGAATGGACAGCTGAAGACAGGAGAAGGAACAATCTGGACAACCATGCAAGAAACCGGATCTCCAACAGCGTAGACAGAAACACATATTGCAAGATCAGAGATTGCAAAACCGCGAAGGAGACATGGAACACAGTTATCCAGATCTTCGAGGGAAATGAAAGAACCAAGGAAAACAAGTGGGAATGCAGAAAACCGAGGAGAGATGACCGGAAACCGGACAATCAAAATAACCGAAATAACTATCAACAAACCGGTGAAGGAAGTGAGGTACCGAAAGCACTAATAGCCGACGATGGTGGAAGTTTTTGGGCTCGCAGTGACAGCGATGATGAGCTCACGTGCCTCATGGCAAATGAGGAACATGTATTTGATTCCCCCTATGATGAATTTACTAAAGATGAGTTATATGAAGCATTGAATGACATGGTCGAAGAATATAAGAACCTACTGGCCATGCTACCTAAGCACCTCAACATTAGAACCGATCCCATAATACCCACTCCGACAGAACCAGAGGTACTTATCATAACCGAACCGGAAGCCATACAACCTGATGATACTCCTACTCTAGAAACCGAGTTAGATCCCAAGACCGAACAATCTAGTGAACCTACTAGGGAACTGACCAAGGAAGAAGAGGAGACCGCATACTATAGGGAAGAGAAGCTAAAATACGATTATGTTGGTCCAACCGACTCATGGCTTGACCTTGAGAAAAGAAAAGCCGAAATCCTCAGATATAAGAAAAACTTCCCTGAACCGCGTAGGTCAAACCACAGATCACCGAATCAAAGACCACCATTTAGGACATTTGAAGGAAAACCGAAATACACGAGACCGAGCGCCAAAAGGACAGTTAAAACCCTAGCAAAGAAAGCTATCCGATTTATTAAAGTTTGGATACCCAAGGGACTAATCAACCGCGGACCCAAAGAAAAATGGGAACCAAATTTTCTATTGTCTATGAATGTAGGTAAATCAAGACAAAGGCTTGGAAAAGACAACATTGCATTCGGACAGCCGGCTGCTGACAGACACATCACATGAAGGGAACAAGCATGAAGTGGCTAACATCCTCACAAAGCCACTTCTCGAGTATAAGTTTTCTTCCCTTAGAAATATTTTAGAATTATTAGATTAAACCGGCCAAACAAACATAAGATTTTTAAACCGGCCTACTTCTTACTTCTTGCATGGTTTTGAATATTTATTCTAAATAATCAAAAAGGGAGAAATTGTTAGATAAAAGATAAAGACTCTTCCAAAACCTTTCTCAAAATTTTCTCCCAAAATTTTTCGAAAAATTCTCTAAGTCTTTTTAAAAAAACCGGACAAACAAAAACAACCGGCCTACGGTTGCAAACTTACATGATTTTGATAATTTTAAATAAAATAATCAAAAAGGGAGAAATTGTTAGAAAATAAAC